>NC_081182.1:69631917-69931917 GCF_029867415.1 Vicia villosa
TCCCAAGCGACATTACATAACACCATAATCAAATAACACTATTAATTTTTTACTTAATCATCTCAAATACATCGGACCCTAATATGACCCGTCACTAAAAATGAAAATTACCACTAACACTAAATTCAATCCTAAATAGACAAAACAGAACATCATTGACATCTTCAACTATTTTCTTGTACTCTCCAACTCATTCTTCATTTAAATTTTTTTCTTCCACCTCTTAATCTTCAAATCTCTTTCATCAACAATAATCATCGAACGTCTTAAAAAATCACATCTTTTATCATTGGAGTTTTTATAGTTTCTACTTCATTTATTTTTTCAAAATTCAAATTCGAAATGTTGATTACGGATCTCAGAACTATATCCTCTTGATAGTAACATTTCTTACTGTTATGTCTTTCCATAACACATCTAATAGAACCAAATGATTGATGTTTAGTTGCGACTTGATCTCAAACTTTGAGAAGATTGGATATGTTGGACATGGAAATGAAGGTGAACACGAACAACTTAGGATTGAAGACTACGATGAACACAAATAGGGAAGAAAATGAACACAAATTAGGATGAAGATGAACATGAATTGGGTTAAAGTTGAACACATGTGAAATAGTGGGATGAAGATGAATACTAATAAAATTTGGGACTGATATGTTTAATAGGAAGAAATCCAAAAATAAATTATGCTCCGAATGAAATAAGCACTCGTGTGATTATTTTCATTGAAGAAAGATGAAATTTGCTCAAATGGTGAGTTTGACAATGCCAAGATGAATAATGTTTTTTGAATAAAATTAACATAAATGAGGCTAAATATAGTTATATTTAAGTGACCTAATCGTAATATTTATTAAATAATATAATTATTTTTTGATAATGAAATAATATAATTATTTAAAATAAAGAATTTAGTTGAGAGACAAAATTTTAATTAAGCCAATTTAATTCATATTAAATATTATATTTTATTTCTAAGTTATAATAATATATGTAAATATAAAAAATTAATGTAGATTAATAATATAAAGTATTTTTTTAGACGTTTGAATTTTTTTTTTAAATCACATATAAATATTTTTTTTAAGTTGTGATGCACTCACCGTATAAAATATTTTACAATGATAGTGACCTTTAAGTTCGGTAATAAAAATGTATTAT
The DNA here is from genome assembly GCF_029867415.1 of Vicia villosa. Taxonomy (NCBI): domain Eukaryota; kingdom Viridiplantae; phylum Streptophyta; class Magnoliopsida; order Fabales; family Fabaceae; genus Vicia; species Vicia villosa. The sequence continues at coordinate 69,633,082 of NC_081182.1, forward strand.
TCATATGTAGGGGTGATCGTATCCGAACCAATCCAAAAGCAAAACCGCAAATCGAACCAATCCAAACCGAAACCGCAAAAAACCGCGTTTGGTTTGGATGATTTTGGATGGTTTTTGGACTGAACCACACGATTTGGTTTGGTTTGCGGTTTTTATTTCACGAAACCGAACCGAACCGAACCAAACCGCATATTTAACTTAAGTTTTAAATTTTTATAATTAATTTATTATCTTTCCAAATTCAATTGCACACAGCCACATCTAACGTTTTGAATTTTAATAATTAATTTATTAACTTAAGTTTTGGCATAATCCACTTAGTTTTTGTATTATATATATATATATATATATATATATATATATATAATTCTCTACTGTCTAATATATGTATTTCATTTATAATGTATTTTTAGTTCTCTACTGTTCTTGTAATATAATTTATTTTGTATGGTATAATATCATATATTATATTGACATTGAATTACTTTCCTTTTTCCTTTTATTTCAGTACATTTTTATTTTATAGTGTAAACCGCAGTCATCTGAACCAATCCTAACCGCATTGGTTTGGTTTGGTTTGGTTTGGATGACTTTTTATAAATCAACCGAACCAAACCGAACTGCATGCATTTTTATCTCGCGGTTAGGATGGCTTTTATGCTCAAAATTATCAGTTACTAATATTTAAGCTATTTTTAGACAACTAAATTAAAATTTACTTCAATAATAATAAAAAGAACTAATATTCACAACTCCATCAATATTATCTTTTGTACTTGAGATTGAATCTTAAAATATTTTTTAGTGACTAATATCTCATAGAGAAGAATATTTCTTCAAGCTTAAGAATTTGTTTTTAAATAATCTCAAACTTCACATTAGCATAATTTAATAATAAAAAACATTGAACAATAAATTTATTTTTAAAAAACCAACTAAAATATCTGTCATGGAGTATAGTTTCTGTTGTCTCTCTCTGATAATAATTAAGATAGTATTAAGCAATATGTAGAGTGTGTTTGGTTCAAATGAGGGAAGAAGAGATGAAGAATTTTAATGAAAGGAAAGGGAGAGAAGGTGAGGGATTTTTTTAATTTTATCATTTGGTTCAAAAGAAGGGAGGGGAGGAGAATGAAGGAGTTTTAATTAAAATTATATTAAGTTTACGAGAGAGGAGAATTTTTTTTTATTAATAATTTACATTTCTATTCTTATAACCTTATATAAGTGTGATATTCAAATATGAAAATCTCATACATATTTTATTTGAAATAAAATATCTAATATTTAAGGACTAAAACATTATAATTTATCCTAACGTTAATGAACTAAATACACTTGATTCAAATTATAACCCTTCAACACAAATGAAACTATATGTTGATAACAATTTTTAAATTGTGATGAATCATCTAACAAAGCAAATACATAAAATAAGTTATTATTAAAATTAATGATTTAAAAGTTTTAATAAAATGAATAAACAAAAAATAAAATAAAATGAATGATTTAAAACTTGATATAAAATAAAATATGATATGATAAATAACAAAATTAGAAATGATCATAAATAAACATTAAAAAATAAATAAATAAACATTAAAAAATTATAAAAATAATGCAATGACTATGATTTATATTAAGGACAAAAATTTGAAAATAATTTGAACGTAAATAATAGTTATAATAAGATGATGAAAATAATCGAGAAAAATCACATAGAAGAGAAACAGTAACACGAAAGAAAATAAATAAAGTTAAAATGTTAAAATTAAATTGAAGATATTTTAGTAAATATAATAATTTTTTACATATTAAAATTCATATTCCTCCTCCTTCTCCCTAAATCTCCCAATTCGGAGGGATGCAATATATGGTTTGGAGAAATTTTGTTCCTCTTCCTTTTTTTTCCCCTCCTAAAATTTGAACCAAACATATTTAAATAGAAATTTTTCTTCTCCGCCCTTTCATCTACCCTTAACCAAACACACACTTAACCTCGCTAAAATAAAAAATCACAATATTAGAATTTAGAAGTTAGTGATGATTGCAATGATGAATTAAAATGCTAATTTTTCAGTCCTGATTATTATATTTCAATTTTGATTCCTGGAGCAGGAAAAGTAAATACTTTGTTGAAAATGATACAAGTGCTTTCACAGTTTCACCTTTTTAGAAAACAAAAACAAAAAATAAATTTACAAAATAAAGAGTTAAATATGTTTTTTTGTCCTTATAAATATTTCAATTTTGACTTTTAGTTCCTTTAAAAAATATATTGACTTTTACTCTCTATAAAATTACTTTTGTACTCACGTTTAATCACTTTATAGGGACTAAAACTGAATGCAAAAGTAATTTTATAGGGACTAAAAGTCAATATTTTTTTATAGGGACTAAAAGTTATTTTGGGTAATTTTATAGGAACTAAAAACATATTTAACCCTAAAATAAAATGGGTTAAATATGTTTTTGATCCTTCTGAATATAGTGGTTTTCAACTTTAGTCCCTCTAAATATTTTCTTCAAAGAATGGCCCTCTTAAAAATTTTAATTTTAACTTTTGGTCCCTCATGGCAAAATCGTAGCTAAATGGTATCTAATTCCGTCACTAAATAAAAAACCATCGCTAAAACCGCCACTAAAATCGTCGCTAAATTGCAAGAAGGACCAAAAGTTAAAATTAAATTTTTTAGGAGGACTATTCTTTGAAGAAAATATTTAGAGGGACTAAAGTTTAAAACCGCTATATTTAGAAGGACCAAAAACTTATTTAATCCAAATAAAATATAAATAATCGAAAAGCATGCATTTCGATATTTTGACCGATGCAGTGCGCAATTTGTTTTGGCGTCCATTTGGGGTGGGACTTCGGAGGAGGGTCTTTGCCGTGTTCATTGTACAAGAATTATTTATTCTTGATGGTGCTCTTTTGGCCACACTTTATAATATGAAATATTTATATTATTGAACCACTTGATGCCAGAACTCGCCCCCGAACCGGAATAAACGGGTGGTATAAAGAAAAAAAAAATTAATTATTGTTTTTACAAAATTTGCACATGTTTATTTGTTTTATTCTTCTTTGTAATAGAAGATTTTTAGTTTCCTTAACTATCAACCAACCATTCACTTTTTTTTTTTTTTTTTTAATTCAATCATATTTTTTTTCCAACATACTTTCTATTTAATAGAGGTGTTCGTGAAGAAGGAAGAAAATCTAACCGATGTATTTATGAAATTATTTTTTAGGTCATAGTTCAAGTACTACTTAGATTTGATTAAATTCTTGAAAAGTGGTTTAAGAATTAATTTAAAAAATTGTGGAGAGTAATCTTAAAAGATTCTAGCATAAAATTTGTGCATTATGGGTCTGTGTGTTTCAGCTTTAAAAAAATGGATTTTTTTCTTTGTATTTTTGAAAATAGATTTTTCAAAACTGTTTTCTCACTACAAGGAAAGTGCTTCCTAGCCACGTGAAATAGTGACGTGATTTTCACGTGTGTAAAAGAAACCAGTTGTGACGTGTAAATCACGTCGCAACTCAAAATTGCAAAAACTCAAAAACTTCAATGCCAGAGTTGACTGACAAGGAGAAGGTGGACTGTAACCGTTGGTTTGTTGCGACGTGAATTTCATTTCGCAACGTGGCGATGTGGAAGTCACGTCGCTAAAATGTTTACTAACTTTGCCAAAACGCTTCTTCTTCCCAGCCTTTCTCTCTCTCGTTCTAGAAACCTCAAACCCTCTCAACCCATTTTCTCTCCCATTCTCTCAAATTTTCTTCTCCCATTCTCTCAAATTTTACTAAATTTCATCCTCTTCCTTCCCAATTGTAAAATATTTAAGGTAATATTCAAATCTTTTTTAATTTTATGTTATTTTATTTAATATTTTCGTTTTGCCCATATTTTATTTCTTTGTGTTTTAATTTTTTTTAGGTGTAATATTTGTGATTGAAGGAGCATTTGAAGAAGATATTTGAAGATTGTTAAAAGGTTAACAAAGGAAGATAGAGGTATTTTTGCCATTTTATTTTTTTTCAGTTTTAATTTTATTGATGAATGTTAGTTTTGTAGAAAATTAGAGTTGAAGGTTAAAAAAATTGATGAATGTTAGTTTTGTAGAAAATTAGAGTTGAAGGTTAAAAAAATTGATGAATGTTAGTTTTGTAGAAAATTAGAGTTGAAGGTTAAAAAAATTGATGATTAGAGCCGAAAGTAGATTGTTAAAATAGATTGAATATTGAACAGAGAGAAACCGTAAGACAATTGGCGATAAATGAGGTGAGGCGGCGGAACGTGAAGCGGCACTGAAAGCCCAAATGGAGGCCCAAATGGTGGCAATGCAGAATGATCATCAACGGCAAATGGAGGTCATAGCGAAAAGAAAATCGGATATGGAGGCGCAAATGCGACAATTTATGCAATCCTTTGGTGAAAACCAAAATATGGGGGATTCTGCGCCGACTGATCAGGAAAATCTAAATGATTATGAGTTTCCCGACCCGGACTGATTGATGATTTAATTTAATTTTTATTTTGTTGTTACTTTTGATTTTAAATTTGTGTAAACTATGAATTAAACTATAATTACATTTAGTAATATTAGATTTATAATTTTAGTTTCTTAATTTTTATATTTTAGTATATTTAGTTTATTCAATTAATTTTATAATTTTAATATATTTAGTTTATTAATTTAATTGTATATATATATATATATATATATATATATATATATATATATATATATATATATAGATATATATATATATATATATATATATATATATATATATTAATTTGGTTTTTCAAAAAAAAAAATATTAGTGACATGATTTACATGTCACTACTTAGTGACATGGAAATCACGTCGCAACTTCACACATATCAATAAGGTTTTCATTTACTCCTACGCAAATTTAGTGACGTGATTTTCATGTCACCAAGTAGTGACATGTAAATCACGTCACTAATGAAGATACTTTTTTCTGACCAACCGCTGTTATGCTTGCTTTGACTGAAAGTGCATGAATCTCTGGTCCAAATGTTGCGACGTGATTTTAACTTCACTAAATAGTGAAGTGAAAATCACGTCACTAAAAGTTGTCGCCTTGCCTTCTGCAATGTAATTTATCACGTCACAAATATTGGTTTGTGAAGTGTTTTTTCTGTTTGTGGTGTGATTTTCACGTCACTACTGAGCGTTTTTTTTGTAGTGTCTACAATATTACAAGTTTTTTTTATATTTGTGTTTTCTAAAATGAAACACTAATTTGGACATCCTATAACATAAACATACATTATTGAAGACCAAAACTTAGTCAAAATCACAATTTTTTCAAAAAGTTGTATTTCAAAAAGTTATATTTCAAAAATGATTTTTATGAAAATCTATTTGAAATAGCTTCAAAATTAAGTGATTTTTTGAAATTTTGATATCAATTTTTTTTCCATAACTAAATGAAATACCTAAAATCACATTTTAAGAAAAACTATTCAAACATAATTTTTATTTGAAATTTTTATAAAAAGTTTATTTGTAAAAAAGATTTTCACAAAATTATGTAACATATAAAAATCATTTTTAAAAAAAGTCAAAACAAACAGGCCCTACATCATACGTTTCGTAATAAAAGATGTTTTTCAAACTTTTTGGGTACAAAAGATATACTAATTATTATTGGATAGTTTTCTAGGCAGACAAATTTATTAGTGAGATAATTAGAGAAATTTTTAGGATTAATTGTCCTATAAATTGGAGAACCTTTGAAAAGTATTTAAGGGGATTGAAAAACATTAAATTTATGTGATTCATATATTAAAAGAAAGAGAGTTTTAGAAATATTTGGATAGAAAATAAGATACTTTTTATAAACTTGGAAGAGTATCTATTTGCAATTTATTTTGGAATCTTTTGTAACAACTCTTGAAATATATTGGATAGGAGAACTACTCACCTCATCAAAGTATATTAGTTTGATCAAACATGATAAAGAAATTATGCATGTAGTTGTCTTTAATTTTCTTCTTACTCTCATGCATTTGAGTATATAATGTGACATATTTATTTTTCTTAAAGTCATTTAATTAGTTGCAATTGTAATTTTTCTCACATATTATTATTTTTAATGTGTTTAAATCTTTCAATATCACAAGTTAGGTTAAAAGAATATAATCTAATGGTTAAATATCTTTTTGTCCTTTATCTTTACTTCAGGTTTAATTTGGTCCCTTAATTTTTAAAAAGACTGTTTTGGCCCCTCAATTTTTTAAAATATATCACTTTAATCCTTTCCATTCAAATGCCAGTAATAACATCAATTTTCGTTGACATGGCAAATTACGAGTAACTTTAAACTTGTGACTTATTTAGCGACAGAGAAATCAGTCACTAAAAGAGGGTTTTTTGAATTTTCAATGTATTCTTCATCTTCTTCTTTAAATCCAATACTACATGAATTATTACTCTACCAGTCCAAATGTTACGTTGCTTCCATACGATTCAAGGAAACAAGTTCTTGAAATTGAAACCAAAAACTCCCTAAGTTCTATCTAGGATACCATACATACATTGAAAATTTTACAACCATTGTCCCCACATACCCATAACATCCAACAACAAAACATTTTTTGAAAGAGAGAAAACTAACAATGATTAAGTTAAATGCATAACCTACTATCACATATCTGAGAGGTTGGGAATGAATAGACATATATGTTTGGCCATCACCCAGACCAATATTGCCTGCCCGACCATGGAACATTATAACTTTACTACCATTATAAATGCAAGCAACTATAATATCCTCCTGAGCTTTGTAAAGTTCCCAAGTAGTAATGAAGAAATTGCGAATAAAATGTAAGAAAAGGAAAGGTCATTGAAACGCCGTTCGGATGGATAAACACGAGTTATGACTTGAGTACAATGTCAAAAAGGGAATGGTCGTTGCATCGCCGCTTGGATGCAGTGAAAACATTAGCAAGGGTTCATTCATTTTTGTGAATGGATGGAGGTAAAGAAGTTGGTTTACGAGAGTAAGATTTGTTTTGAAATATGGATTCACTACAAGAAAACTGGCATTTAGCCAGGTGAGCTAGCCAGGTGTAAATCACCTCGCAAATAATAGCACTTGCAGGGTGAAAATCATTACGCAACACAGTTTTAAAAAAAACAATTTCCCAGCTTTTCTATCTCGCTAGTGAGGGAGGGAAATTTAATTTTTTTAAAAATAAAGTTGCAAAGTGAGTTGTACCGTTCAAATATTTTGGGGGGAAATATATTTGGGTATTTATTGATGGGTCAGAGGTGACAGGGGAAAGTATGGGTCTCAACGGTAATAAAGGTTGTGGGGTGTATTCCACGTCGCAAGTTGTCAGTTTGCGGGGTGCATTCCACGACGCAACTGTTTTTTGAAAAAGTGGATGAAAAACATTGATTGGGAAAATAAGAGGAGATGGATGTTCTGATCAATTCTGACAATAAATGTTGCGGGGTGATTTCCACCTCGCTAGCTGCAACAGTCATAAAATTTGCGGGGTGATTTCCACCTCGCTACATTCCTTTTTATACACCCAATGCATTCTTCTTTTTCTGCATTCCAGAAAATATTTATCTCTTCATCCTCTTGCAAAACTGTCCTAAAAACACATCTATGGAATCTTTAAATTATCTAATTCTATGTCATCAATAGCACCGCTACAGCGCTCAATCGATGAATCTCGATGCAGAGTGAAGCACTATCACAGGGCAGCTATCGTGGCCGCAAATCGCGTCGGAATCGTATTCAATGAATTTTAGGTAAAACGGAAAATAAAACGTGGATGGAATTTCTCACAGTTTGTGGTGGCCTTCCTCCTTACGACAGCGAAATCCGGCTGCGTTTTTGGGTCAATGGAGTTCAGCGCGACTGCGAAGAAGATTGAAAGGAAAAGGTGTGGTGGCTGCGATTAGGTAGTTTTCAAACGGAAGGGGTTGTGATTAGATTTAGAATCTCATCTCCTTGATTTAGATTGGTTTGAACTGTGTAGAATAATTTGTATGATAGCAATAATTATGTTTAGATTTGTGTAGAATATGTGTGAAAATTTTTAATACAATTTGTATGATTTTATTACGTATAATAATATGTTGAAATGAAAGAATATAAATTTAGAGTTTATTATTTTTGTTTTTCAGAAGTAAATAAATATATTATTTGATTTTTTCATTTTTCATAAATATTTAATATTACTGATTTAGTTTACATGTTATTTAGAATTTGATATAGGATTTGAATGTTATTTAGAACACGTTTTCCTAATTATGAACTTTTTAAAATTAAATTTGAATTTAAATATTTAGAATTTATTATAAATATATCATTTTTAAATATTTTTGAATTTAAATTATTTATTATATTTATATTATTCTAAATATTAATATTATATTTAGAATAATATAAATATATATATTTTTTGGCATATTAAAGAATTTTGCTAGGTGATTTTCACCCTGTAAATATTTCAATTTAAAATTTTGCTAAGTGTTATTCACCCCGCAACTTTTTATAGTCTGTGGTCCCTGCTCTGCTCTGAACTCTGTGCATAACTGCTCTGCTCTGCGTGATGTTGCGTGCATGTCTAGGAAAACGTGTTGCGGGGTGACATTCACATGACAACGTTGCGGTGTAATAATCACCTGGCAAAGTTGCGAGGTGATATTACCCTGACAAATAGTTGTGGCTACTATTTTTGCAGGGTGTTTTGTCCCCCTCGCAATTGATGATTTCTAAGGTGAATTTTGGGTGCGGGGTGTTATCCACCTGGCAAATAAGAGTTTTTTTGTAGTGATTATATGCACGCTTATTGAAAAATATATAGAAGTAGCGGACATTATGGTTATGAAGAAGATCAATTTTATATGCCTACAATAAATTAAGTGAGTTGGTGCAAAGGCAAAAGAATTAGATAACTCATAATTTAAGCTTTGGTACACCGACAAAGTTAGATTAAGAAATGAGGTAAAAATTACTGTAGACAAGGAGTGAAAGAAGGATATTATGGATGTAAAAAGTGTAGGACATCAAATTATAGCCTTGAAATTTATAGTGAAACAATATATGTTTAATGTTATTAGTGCTCACACACCTCAGATTAGGTTAGCATAACACTTTAAAGTAAAACTTTATGAAGATTTAGAAGGCTTATTTTAGGCAATTTTAAAGGCATGCATGAGGGGTATGGCCTTAGGGAGATAAACGTCAAGGATAAATCCATCTTGGAGTTTTCAACAGTTTTTGAACTTAATATAGGTAATACATATTTTAGAAAAATATTTAAGCATCGTATCCCATATAAGAGTGTGAGGACATGTTTTTAGATAGATTTATTTCTTATTAAGAAGTTAAATAAGAAGATTTGTTTGGATTGTAAAGTTATACCTAAGAGAGCTTGACTATCCAACATAGAGTATTGGTTATGGATGTATTTTTTAATAGGAGTATGAAGAGAAGAAGTCACATGAGATCTCCAATAATCAAGTGGTGGCATTTAAATGGTGAAAAACAAAGGAGTTGCCGACACTTGATCTTGGAGGGAGGGTTCACACAAACACAATGAAGTACAAATGATATGCAGTACAAGTTGTCACAAGAGATTAGAAAAGTAATTAAAGAGAAATTTGAAGAATCAAGACGTTTTGAACCTATGAATAAATAATTTTGGTGGTAGAATGAAAGTGCTCAAAGTAAAGTTAGAGCAAAAATAGAATGTTTTAAAGAATGTTCTAGGTGTAAAAATGGGAAAACTTGAAAAAATTAAAATAAAGGTAAGAAAGATACCAAGAAGGAAATGAGTGAAGCAAGAATCCAAGATTAGACAGATTATACCAATCTTTATAAAACAAATAGGGAAAAAAAATCTGTAGATAGTGTAACACCCCAAATCTACCCCACAATTAATATATAAATCAGAGTGCATAAATCACAAAAACAACAACATATTCGAGGTGTCATATTTATCAACTTAAAACCCATGCAACATAACAGCTCATTAATAGAGATACATAGCACATATCCACAGAAGGAATCACAAACAATTAGTTATTCAAATCCAACAACTTTAAAACATCGCATCGGAATTCATAAACTCTTACATTCAAAACATAACAACGACTAAACAAAATGTCTCCACAAGACTGATAAGTGCCAAAATGTTGTTATTTTGAGTATATAATTGTGGCACTTATCGATTCTATTCATTCCGTTTTTGTAATAAAATCCCCACTTTTGTGTATATATTCACATTATTTAGTTTTCATATGTTTTATATACCGTTTAATAGTTTTTCCTTTGTTTTTATAGGTATTCATGCTTATTGGAGCCTCGAGGAATAAAGTGTCGAAGGCACGGCTCCGATTGCGCGATTTTGGATCAAATAAGCAAGTTTTGTGCAGAGAGCGCCGCTGAGCGGCGTCTAAGCGCGCTTTCCAGGGGCGAACCAATTTTCCCTGGCCGCTAAGCGGTGGTTCTGGCCGCTAAGCGGAGGCCTGTTTACTGTTGTAGATATTTTGTGAATACGTGTAGCCCGCTAAGCGAGATTTGGCCGCTAAGCGGCCGTAGCAGAAAATGTGTTTATATTTCTTCATTTGAACCATTTTTAGGGCATGGTTTTGGAGAGTTTTTGGTTCCAACTCCATCATTTTCATTCTTAGAGTAGGATTAGCTTAGAAAACAACACTGGGTCATGCACTTGGAAGATCGGAGGTGGATTTCTCATCAACCGGAGCTGACAACCCGCGAGATGTTTGGTTTATCTTCTCTATTCTCTGTGTATTTCTTTGTGTTGGGTTTGTTTGTATATTTACTCGAATCTTATGTATATTTACCGATTATAATGTTATGTTTAACTTGCTTTATGAATCTGTGTTGATGTTGTTCTGGATTTTTGCTCTGTGCTGAAGATTTGAGTTGCTTTAGAGATAAACTGCTTGAATCTTTATCTAGGATGATATTCTGTTGGTTCTGAACTCTAGAGATAGATTTAGAGCTAGCATTCACCGATTGTATCTGTTCTTAATGCTTTCGTGTTTGAGCGGCGCGCGAGAGATCGCCGACGCGAGAATACGGATGTTCTCGCGACTTCGCGTTAGAGATAACCTTAGTTGTGAGATGATCTCGTTTGTGCTCCAGAGATGGACGCTTATGTGAGAGATACGTGATGACATAGATGAGTATCGTAGGTTGAGTATAACGGGTTGGTAAGTGTATGTTTGTGAAGAGTGAATATATTTACATTCCTGATAAGTTATTTCTCTTCTAAGATTGTGTTTATTCTTACCTGTCTATATCTTTGTTTACCTTTTGCTCATTCAAACCCAAGCTCGAAACCGTAGAAACTGTTGAATGGCATCTTCCATCTCTGTGGACGATAATTCCCGGATCAATATTTCCAAATCTTTTCTGTTGCTTGCCCTATGCTGCATTCAACAAAATGGCGCCGTTGCCGGGGATGGTTGTGATTGCATCGCAATAGTTTTCGTGGTTTTGAGCTTTGTATATATCGTATATATTGTATATGTTTACTTGTATAGTTTCACTTGTATATATACTTACTTGTACATGTTTACTTGTTTATGTCCACCATATAGTTTTACTTGTATATGTTACATACAAGTATACTTTTGTTGGTGAATGTTTATGAAACAAGTTGAATTCGAATTAGCTCTTTAATTACAAATCTCACTTTTCAACTTGTGAATCCAACATTCACCAATTTTTCTCTTTGTGTATGTTAATAGTTATATGTGTTTCATGTTTGTATATATGTGTTTGTTCATGTACATATTTGTATACTTGTATTTTCCTTTATGTTCGTTTAATCGTTGTATATATTTGTACCAGTAACATTTGTTGAGTGGTTGGTTAGGACACTTTCTTTAGGTTTGTGCGGTGAGACGTCACCATGGCATGACAAGAGGAAGCTACTTTCCAAACACCGAAACAATAAAGGCGTCGAGCTAACGACGTAAAACAAGCGCTTGTTGGGAGGCACCCCAACGGTTGTAAATATTGTTTATATTTATATTTATGAGGTATTTAGGTGAAGTGGAGGAAAATTGGAACAGCTATTTCTGTTCTGATTTTTCTGGTTTTTTCTGTCATCGCTAAGCGAGCCTAGCTCCGCTAAGCGATGACAGTAAAATTCTGTTTTTCTGCTCTGTACCAGTGGGGTTCATATTCCACTTGGTTCACTCCTTTTTCCCACTCTCACCAAGGCTAATTAATAGTATATATTAGTTTTATTTTTCTAATTCTTTTATGGTTGTTTGTACTCAAATTTTGTTCGGTGATTCGAAGATTTTTGAGGTGGTTTTCCAAAGCTTGAGTGTTTCAACTTGCGGATGTATGGTAGGATATTGTTTTTGAAGTTGTATCATTCAAGGTACTCATTTATCACTTTCTATAGCATAGCATGTTTAGGAAACTTTTCATTTGTACAATTACCATACCATTCATTCTTTTGCATTACTTGCTTGTTGATTGAATCACTTTAGTTCCCAAACCATAAATGTGAGGAAGCTTTCCATTGTTTACATATGCTGGAGGCCACAATCTTTGTTTTAACTGGATTTTATTATGCTTAATCTTTTGTTTATGTTGATTTTATGAAAGCATGAAAAGGATCAAGGCATTTTGTTTCATTTTGAGCACAACTACCAAAACCAAATAGTCAATTCACCTTGTGAGTGTGTGATCATTTGTTAAGCCTTTTGAGCTTTTTGTCAATATCCATGTTGTTTTTGCTAAATGCTTATCTTTGAGTGTTTAGTTCTCATTTTTGCATGGATGATTGATTCTTTGTTTTCTTGAACCCTCAACTTTATGTTGTTGTATGAATTTTTACCTTGCCTTAGAAAGTAGGGAGTATTCACATGATGGTGTGGTTGAATTCAAGTTGGGGAGAAAAATGATTATGTACTTATTTGGTTGTTTCTATGAGGTTGAAAAGAAAGAAGAAAAAAAGAAAAAAATGTGAAAAGAAAAGAAAAGAAAAAAAAAAGTGAAAAAGTTTTGAAAAACAAAAAGAAAAGAGAAGCGAATAATTGTGCTAATAAGTATTGTGATTGGTTTGAGAAACTTGTGATTATGGAAGAAGTTTGATCGAGATTTTGTTGTTTGAATCTTTGGTGGATTGATCACTCCCTTAGGTTTAGGCAAGTTTTTGTTTCGATTAGCCTTAGGACATATCCCTTGTTTCTTAACCAAGCCACATTACAACCTTGAAAAGTCCTTGTGATTCTTGCTTTTGTATCTTCAATGTGATTTTTGGATGAATGCATAATTTAATCTTTTGTTTGCAAGATTGTTGGATGAGTGTTAAAAGTCCCTCACCTTTGTGTGTTCTTCATTCATTGATGAAATTTTGCTAGGTGTGATTCATGAGATAGCATGTATTGTGTTAGAATGTTTTGTATGCTTTTTGTACTTAAGATTAGTTTCATTTACATGTTGTCGTTGTAGGATAGTGGTAAGTATTTACTTTGTTTATACATTTTTGTATTGAGCCATACATTTGTTTTTGGTTTTCAAAACTTGTTGATTCACAATTCTTTGGTTTATTGCTTTTGATTCTTTGATTTATTTGACATTGTTTGAGGACAAACAAAGTTTCAAGTTGGGGAGAGTTTGATAAGTGCCAAAATGTTGTTATTTTGAGTATATAATTGTGGCACTTATCGATTCTATTCATTCCGTTTTTGTAATAAAATCCCCACTTTTGTGTATATATTCACATTATTTAGTTTTCATATGTTTTATATACCGTTTAATAGTTTTTCCTTTGTTTTTATAGGTATTCATGCTTATTGGAGCCTCGAGGAATAAAGTGTCGAAGGCACGGCTCCGATTGCGCGATTTTGGATCAAATAAGCAAGTTTTGTGCAGAGAGCGCCGCTGAGCGGCGTCTAAGCGCGCTTTCCAGGGGCGAACCAATTTTCCCTGGCCGCTAAGCGGTGGTTCTGGCCGCTAAGCGGAGGCCTGTTTACTGTTGTAGATATTTTGTGAATACGTGTAGCCCGCTAAGCGAGATTTGGCCGCTAAGCGGCCGTAGCAGAAAATGTGTTTATATTTCTTCATTTGAACCATTTTTAGGGCATGGTTTTGGAGAGTTTTTGGTTCCAACTCCATCATTTTCATTCTTAGAGTAGGATTAGCTTAGAAAACAACACTGGGTCATGCACTTGGAAGATCGGAGGTGGATTTCTCATCAACCGGAGCTGACAACCCGCGAGATGTTTGGTTTATCTTCTCTATTCTCTGTGTATTTCTTTGTGTTGGGTTTGTTTGTATATTTACTCGAATCTTATGTATATTTACCGATTATAATGTTATGTTTAACTTGCTTTATGAATCTGTGTTGATGTTGTTCTGGATTTTTGCTCTGTGCTGAAGATTTGAGTTGCTTTAGAGATAAACTGCTTGAATCTTTATCTAGGATGATATTCTGTTGGTTCTGAACTCTAGAGATAGATTTAGAGCTAGCATTCACCGATTGTATCTGTTCTTAATGCTTTCGTGTTTGAGCGGCGCGCGAGAGATCGCCGACGCGAGAATACGGATGTTCTCGCGACTTCGCGTTAGAGATAACCTTAGTTGTGAGATGATCTCGTTTGTGCTCCAGAGATGGACGCTTATGTGAGAGATACGTGATGACATAGATGAGTATCGTAGGTTGAGTATAACGGGTTGGTAAGTGTATGTTTGTGAAGAGTGAATATATTTACATTCCTGATAAGTTATTTCTCTTCTAAGATTGTGTTTATTCTTACCTGTCTATATCTTTGTTTACCTTTTGCTCATTCAAACCCAAGCTCGAAACCGTAGAAACTGTTGAATGGCATCTTCCATCTCTGTGGACGATAATTCCCGGATCAATATTTCCAAATCTTTTCTGTTGCTTGCCCTATGCTGCATTCAACAAAGACAACAACAAAATCCAACTAAACATAACAACATAAGTCAAAACAAACGACAATCCCCCCGAGTGCTACGTATCAAAGCAATGAACACAACTCGAGCTACTAACGACAAACAGCTACTCTTCATCGTTACCTGCACGTTACCAACAAAGGCTAACATTCAAACAGAAGGGGTGAGATATCAAACAGTATAAAGGAACGTATGATAATACTTATAGAAAAGATAAGATCATACTCAATCCACCACTTCTCAACTTAAGCACTTGCATCACCACAACATAGTTACTAATCAAATATAACGACAAAATCACATCACAATTATCTCATCAACACAGAATAATGACATTAATCTCATAATCATAACAATTCAAAATGCGACTCAACTTATGCGTATGCATGTGGTACCATTGGAGTAAAACTCCCGTCTCAAACAATTGCCTTTGGGTCGTCTCAAACATTTGCCATTAAGGTCGTCTCAAACATTTTCCATTAAGGCCGTCTCAAACAATGCAATGGATGCGACTCAAATGATGCACATCCATAAATACAACATAAACAACATGTCGCTACATCATCTAAACAAGATCAACTCAATGCCAAGGTTCTATGGCAACAATCATATCATTACTATGATAGTAATTTATTACGTCTTAATCACGTCTTTACGGTATACAAACATGCACAAATATCCAACTTCACAAAACATCATCAAATCGAGAAAATATAATTCAAGAAAAGTTTTCAAAAGATATTCAAATCAATTTCATTAGATAGGAATTAATTTCAGCTTTACGGAGGTTCAAACGGTGCGTTAAACGAACATCCGAGTCAAAAGATACGAATTTTCAAAGTTTGGAAAAACTGTTAGCTTCAGCAATGTAACCGGTTACCACAAGGATGTAACTAATTACATCCCCTGAATCTGCCTCTGTTACACAAATTTTGCACTATGTAACCGGTTACCTCAAAACATGTAGTCGGTTACTTGACGTCCAGTAGCCCAAAATCCCCATTTTCAAAGGATGTAACCGGTTATCCCAAAACATGTAACCGGTTACCTTACTGAACCAGAGCCAAAAACCTGAATTTCTGCTGCTACGAATTCTACTCTCCAAAACCCCAAAAACTCAACTCTTACATATCAAAACATCATTTTAAGTCATAAATTTTCAGGTCCAATATCAGTATCATACTTCTATTTAAATACACATGTCAATTGCATCAATTACACAATAAATCAAACATCAATTTCAACATTTACCAACACATCAATGTTTCAATTTCTCACATAGACATGGATATTAAAGTATACAATCAAATCCCCAACATAACCAATCATCATACAATCCCTTATCATGAAAGAATCCCACCCTTACCTTAGGTTTTCGATTGAAGTCAACTCTATCTTCAAACCTAGTTTTCTCCTATTCTCTTCTCTCTTCTCTTCTTTTCCCAATTTCACCAAATGAGCTTCTAACTCTCTATTCTCTAAAACCCTTGTTTTGTTAAACCCTTACTAACTCTCAAATTGCTAATGGGCTCTAATTAGCACCTCTCAATTACTAATTCTATAGGCCCACTAATCAATAACCTTACTAACTTATGTTATTTACTAATAATTCCCAATAAATAACATAAAATCAATTAAACACACAATTAACACATAATCAAATAAATGATTCACATAACACATATAAAATAAATAATTGAAATAAAAACGGGCGTTACAAATAGACTTTTTAAAGGAAGGGAAAGAAAGACAAGATATTTGGATCAATTGAAATGTGTTAAAGATGAAGAAGGTGAAGTCTTGGTTCAATAAAATAACATAAAGAATAGGTGGAAGATTTATTTCTATAAATTATTCAATTAAGAACATGATATCTCATTGGAAACTAACATGGTTGACATTAGAGAAAAAGATCGAAACTATAATTATTATAGTCAAATTCAAAAACAAGAGGTGAATAAAGCATTTAAAAGGATGAGTAACAATATTGTTGGAGTATGGAAAATTCTTGATGATAAAGACATGGAGTGGCTCAACAAACTCTTTAAGAAAATTATGATGTCCAAGCAAATGTCAGATGAATGAAGAAGAAGTACTTTAGTTCCAATGTATAAGAATAAGGGGATGTACAAAATTGTTTAAATTATAAAGGGATTAAACTTATGAGTCATACCATGAGATTATGGAAAAGAATGATTGAATGAAGACTAAGAAAAGAAATTCAAGTTAATGATAATCAATTGGTTTTAAGCCTTGGAGGCCAACCATGGAAATGATCTCTTTACTATGACGTGTGATGGAGCAACGTCGGATGGATCAACAAGACCTGTACTTAATTTTCATTGACTTGGAGAATGCGGTATATAGAGTTCCTAGAGAGATCTTTATTGAAATCCCTAGTGAAAAAAGGAGTTATGATTGCCTATGTTTGATTTATCCATGACATGTATGAAGGGGGTATCTACTAGTGTGCGAACACAAAGTGAAGAGAAAAATGATTCAACCCTAAACCCTTACATTTTTACTTTAATTTTATATGTATTCACGTAACACATCCAAGATCTAGTACCGAGATGTATGCTTTTTGCAAATGATATAATCCTACTTGAAGAGTCAAAGCAGAATTTAAATGAGAGGTTGTAGACGAGTCTTAGAAACATGTGGCTTGTGCTTTAACAAAAGTAGGACAAAGTATATGGAAAGTAAGTTTAGCAAAAGGAGAAACATTTTTCTAACCTAGCGGTGAAAGTTATAGCCCATATCATACCACAAGTCACGTGTTTTAGTATCTTGGATCTGTTATACAAAATGAAGGTGAAATATAGGAGAATATTAATTATCGAATTCAAGTCGGATGACTAAAATGGAGGAGAGCCTCAAAGATTTTCTATGACACAAAAGTACCACTAAAGCTAAAATAATT
Source organism: Vicia villosa (assembly GCF_029867415.1). Lineage (NCBI taxonomy): Eukaryota > Viridiplantae > Streptophyta > Magnoliopsida > Fabales > Fabaceae > Vicia > Vicia villosa. The sequence goes on from NC_081182.1 coordinate 69,650,976, forward strand.
TTTTTATCGAACATCGGTAAGACTTGCAATATTTCATGAGACAAAATGCTAAGCGATTTAGAATCGACACGAGAATAAAGTAAATGTAACAGAAAAAATATGTTGCATTGAATGTGTGATTTCAACCTTTTTCCCAACCGCAGGTGTGGAGGATCGAACTGTGGTTTTTTCTACCAAAGAAACAATCAATCACCACTAGATCAACTAACAATTGGTTAGAAGACATAAACTTTGATATAACATTATAGTGAAATTTGATGGATGTAATCAAGCTAATTAAATGAGATAAAACTTTATTATTACGTTTTTATTTTTCATCAAAGTTGATTATGAAGATAATAAGCAATTCTCCATTGGACCATATAGATTGTTTTCAATATCATACAAGAGAGTGAGTGACACAAGAGTAAACACAACAATAATACTAAAAGAAAAAAAAAAGAAGACCAATCACAAAATAATATTAAAATGCCAAAACTTCTAAAATGGTGCAAGAAAATTCAAAGCTGAAAGAAGACTGAGTACAAAGTCTGTGAGTAGTCCACACGTTTTATGCCTATAAAAAATAAAACAAAATCATCTTAAACAACCATCCAGCACAACGATTTTTCAAACACAGATTCTTCCATTTCCCGTTCCACTTCCAATTAGCCTCAATGGCTAAAAACAACACTATCCACCGAATCCTCTTACTCTTCTCATTCCTCTCTCTTCTTTTTCCCATTCATGCCAAACTCCACCTCCACCCTTCCGACGCAAAAGCCCTCGCATCTCTCCAAAACAACTTCGGCCTCAAAACCAACACCACAAACCACCCGTGTAACACGGAGGGTGTATTCTGCGAACGACGACTCACCGCCAACGAAAGCTACTCCCTCCGAGTCACAAAACTCGTTTTCAAATCAAAGAAACTCGTAGGCACTCTTTCACCAACCATTGGAAAACTAACTGAACTCAAAGAACTCTCTCTTCCAAACAACAAACTCGTTGACCGTATCCCTTCCTCCATAGTTGACTGCAGAAAACTCGAGATTCTTAATATTGCTAATAATTTTTTCTCCGGCGAAGTTCCTAATGAATTCTCTTCTCTCGTCCGTCTTCGTTTTCTTGATATTTCTGGAAATAAACTCTCCGGAAACTTGAATTTTCTTCGATATTTTCCAAATTTAGAAACTCTTTCTGTTGCAAACAATCACTTTACAGGAAGAATCCCCGCTTCGGTTCGGTCTTTTCGTAATCTCAGACACTTTAACTTCTCTGGTAACGGTTTTCTCGAAGCCCTGCCGTTGAATCAGAAGCTTCTAGAATATGATAATACTAATACCGATACCAATACCGCGAATAAGCGGTATATCCTTGCTGAGAATTCGAATTCGAATTCAAATGGAACAAGGAGTCGTTCTCGTTCTAATTCGCCTGCTCCAGCACCTGGTCCTGCAGCAGTGGATCATCACCATAATCATAAGAACAGGAGGAAGCTTACTGGATGGATTCTTGGATTCATTGCAGGAGCATTCGCTGGGATACTATCCGGTTTCGTGTTTTCGTTGTTGTTTAAGTTGGCTTTGATTGTGATTAAAGGAAGAGGAAAAGGTTCTGGTCCTGCAATTTATAGTTCTTTGATTAAGAAAGCTGAGGATTTAGCTTTCTTGGAGAAAGAAGACGGTTTAGCTTCGTTGGAACTTATCGGAAGAGGTGGATGTGGCGAGGTTTACAAGGCCGAGTTACCGGGAAGTAATGGTAAAATGATTGCTATCAAGAAGATTATTCAGCCGTCGAAGGATGCAGCGGAGTTGGCTGAAGAAGATAGTAAGCTTCTGCATAAGAAGATGCGACAGATTAAGTCGGAGATTGATACTGTCGGTCAGATTCGTCATCGCAATCTTTTGCCACTTTTGGCTCATGTTTCTAGACCGGATTGTCATTACCTTGTGTATGAGTTTATGAAGAATGGAAGTTTGCAGGATATGTTGAGCAAAGTTGAAAGAGGTGAAGCAGAGTTGGATTGGTTGACAAGGCATAGGATTGCACTTGGTATCGCGGAAGGGCTTGAATACCTTCACACGAGCCATAGTCCTCGCATTATTCATCGTGATCTTAAGCCTGCAAATATTCTTCTTGACGATGATATGGAAGCTAGGATTGCGGATTTTGGACTCGCGAAAGCAATGCCTGATGCGCAGACGCATATCAGTACTTCGAACGTAGCTGGCACGGTGGGATATATCGCGCCCGAGTATCATCAGATATTCAAATTCAGTGACAAGTGTGACATATTTAGCTTTGGTGTTATGCTTGGTGTTTTGGTGATAGGAAAGCTTCCTTCTGATGATTTTTTTCAGAGTACTGATGAGATGAGTTTGGTCAAGTGGATGAGAAATGTGATGACTTCCGAAAATCCGAAGGACGCAATTGATGCAAAGCTCATTGGTAATGGTTATGAGGAACAGATGCTTCTGGTTTTGAAAATTGCTTGCTTTTGCACCATGGATAATCCTAAAGAGAGGCCTGATAGTAAGAATGTCAGGATCATGTTGTTCCAAATCAAGCACTAGTTAATTTGATGAATATATGAAATAAAATGTATAATAATGTGTTATTAAGTGTGTCATTATAATAGTATTGTTACATTACAACATGCTGAATTTCAAGAAAAGAAAAAGTAAGATAGATTGAAATTCAGCATTGTGATTATGTGTGTCTAATTGAATCTGTAACTATCTTGTTGCACTATGTTTCTGTATTGATCAAGTAAATAAAATACTTTCATATTATTACCATACTTTCCTTATGAGTATTATTATTATTATAAGCATTTTTCATCATTAATTAAGAAAAGAAAAAGCAGCACTATGATTGTTAAGCATTGAATTTGGACAAAAGAGTGAATAGGCACAACACAATACAAAGATACAATCTGTATCAACAGTCAAAATGACAGAATACAATTCCAAAATTTTCTACTTCTTTTATTTTATATTTTCTTTATACAGTTTTTTCTTCACTCTTTATTCTATAAAATATTGCAATATGTATGCAAAGTCAACATGTTCATACTTCACACTAGTATTGAAGCAAGGACTAAATGTGTTTCTCATTTTCCTCCTTTGACAAGAACAATTTCCTCCTTTGACAAGAACAAAGAGAAGTTTACAAGTGAGCTTCCTTGTATTTTGCATTGACTGCCTCACAAATAATTAGCATTGCATTTACACTTAGAATGTACAACCAAGAGAGTTGCAACAACGGTCAAGCTTATTTGCATTTATTGACTGATAATACCAGAATTAAGAAGAGTTTGAAATTAATGAATGGTTGAGATTATTTACCTTCACTTGGTAACTCAGGTTACATAAAAAATTGCTATGTGATCCCTAACTGAAGAACTCCAAATTTCAAATTAGTTGTGAATTTGTTAGGATACTACTAGAGCCTTAGTCAAAAGAGTGGATGTGTTAGTAGGAAGTTAGGCCATACGATGTATTTTGAAAATAACCACATGGCTGAGAAAGGGAATGTTGAATAAACTTTAATTTTAATGTTATTAAGTGGGTTTTATTGATAAGTTAGTGAAAAATAAAGAGTCTCTTGTAGTTGAAAGGCCAAGAGTTCTTGTAGTGAAAAAGCCAAGAGATAGTGGCATATTAAGAGTATTTATTTGCTTTAATTTCCTAGTATAGCAGAAGTCTTTTAGGTCTATATAAAGACTTGTTTGTATTTTCATTTTCAACAAGTAAAAAGTTCAGTTTTAAAGTAAGATATCCACCAGTGAAAGTATAGTGTAAAAAGTGTTCTGTGCAGTTTTAAAGCAAGTCTTCCACCAGTGGAAGTATAATGTTAAAAGTGTCCAAAATTGTTACAACTGCAGAATAGAACTAGCAGTCAGTTTTTTACAAATTGGTATCAGAGCTAATGGCGAATACGATGAGTCAAATGCCGCTACCACGATTAACGAAGGCGAATTACGAAAACTGGAGTATCCAAATGAAAGCTCTTCTTGGATCTCTAGATTCGTGGGAGACGGTCGAAACTGGTTTCACAGAACCAGATACCACGGGGTATACAGCGGCTCAAACCAAGGCGTTGAAAGAGACGCGTTCGAAGGATAAGACGGCACTGTACATCTTGTTCCGAGCTGTTGATGAATCAGGCTTTGAAAAGATTGCAGGTGCAACGACTTCGAAACAAGCATGGGACACGTTAGAAAAAGTATACAAAGGAGCTGACCGAGTCAAGCAAGTTCGTCTTCAAACTCTTCGAGGAGAACTGGAGAGAATGAAGATGAAGGAGTCGGAAACTGTATCAGAATACATCACGCGTTTGCAAACAGTGGTGAATAAACTCAACCGAAATGGAGAAACGATGACTGATGCTCGTATTGTCGAAAAGATTCTCAGATCTTTAACTGATAACTTTGAGAATGTTGTGTGCGCGATAGAAGAGTCGAAGGACCTTGCAACGCTCACAGTCGAAGAGCTAACTGGTTCTCTCGAGGCACACGAACAACGTAAGATCAAAAAGAAGGAGGAGACAAACGACGAAGCAGTTCAGACCAAGGAGTCCACCAAAGATGAAAAGGTGCTCTTTTCTCAAAACTTTCGAGGAAGAGGACGTGGCCGTGGAGGTCGTGACAGTGGTCGAAGTGGTCGAGGCAGCAACTTCGAGAGAGGACAGTCTAGCCAGCAAAATTGGCGTGGCAGAGGACGTGGTCAAAGAGGTGGTCGGTCGAACTAATCCAACATCGAATGTTACAAGTGTAACAAACATGGTCATTATGCAAAAGATTGTAACTCCTACAAATGCTATAACTGTGATAAAGTGGGACATCTTGCAAAAGATTGTCGAGTCGAAAAGAAGGTAGAAGAAACAACCAATCTAGCTTTGGAAGCCGAAGCGAATGAAGGCTTTCTGCTGATGACTCAAAAAGAAGTTGACGCGAATAATGATAATATGTGGTATCTTGACTCAGGGGCAAGTAACCATATGTGTGGTCACAAACACCTATTTAAAGAAATGCAAAAGATTGAAGATGGTCATGTGTCTTTCGGAGATGCATCGAAAGTGAAGGTCGAAGGCAAAGGTACGATTTGTTACTTGCAGAAGGATGACTTGACTGGGTCAATCCAAGATGTGTACTATGTACCAGATCTCAAGACAAATATTTTGAGTTTGGGGCAACTCACAGAAAAAGGTTATTCGATATTCATGAAAGATCGGATATTACACTTGAAGGACAAGGTAGGGCATCTGGTTGCTCAAGTCGAAAAGGGGAAAAATCGAATGTACAAACTGAACTTGAGAAGTGTTCGAGGAAAATGTTTGCAAGTCAATGTCGAAGACAAAGCGTCGTTGTGGCATCTACGTTTTGGTCATCTACATCATGCTGGTTTGAGAAGGTTAGCAAAGAGGAACATGGTGCATGGGCTACCAGACATGGACTATGAAGGAAAGTTTTGTGAAGAGTGTGTGCTTAGCAAACAAACCAGAACTTCATTTCAAAAGAAGGCAGAATATCAATTTAAACATATTCTCGAACTGATTCATACCGACATATGTGGGCCAATCACTCCGGAATCTTTCAGTGGCAAAAGGTATTTCATTTCCTTTATCGATGATTTCTCATGAAAGACCTGGGTTTATTTTTTAAAAGAAAAATCTGAAGCATTCGAGGTGTTCAAAAAGTTCAAAGTGATGGTGGAGAAGGCAACTGACAGACACATCAAAGTAGTTCGATCTGACAGAGGTGGTGAGTATACTTCGACAGCCTTTATGAAGTATTGTGAAGAGCAGGGCATAAGGAGATTTCTAACTGCACCATATTCACCTCAACAAAACGGTGTGGCTGAAAGGAAGAATCGAACAGTTCTCGACATGGTTCGATCAATGCTTAAGAGCAAGAACATGTCGAAGGAATTTTGGACAGAAGCTGCACAATGTGCCATTTATGTTCAGAATCGATGTCCACATTCGAAGTTAGAAGATCAAACACCACAAGAAGCATGGAGCGGACAAAAGCCAACAGTTTCTCATTTTAAAGTATTTAGTAGTGTGGCTTATGCACACGTATCGGATCAACGAAGAACAAAGCTTGAAGACAAAATTCAGAAATACATATTCATTGGATATGATGAGAAGACAAAAGGGTACAGGCTGTTTGATCCCATAAGCAAGAAGGTGATAGTTAGTAGAGACGTTCGAGTAAACGAAATGAGCAAGTGGGACTGGAACAATTCGACAAAAGTTATCGTCGAAGTTGGAGAAACATCAGTCGCTGTACCGACAAGCACTTCATCTGACCTTGAAGATTCTGACAATGAAGATGAACCTCTACAACCTAGAATGCGAAGTCTGCAGGATTTGTCTGATACAGCAGAAGAGGTGCATCTTGTATGTCTTTTGGCAGATACTGAAAACATTAGCCTCGAAGAGGCGATGCGAGACGAAAAATGGAAAACTGCCATGAACGAAGAGATTAAGGCCATTGAACTTAACAACACATGGGAACTAGCAGAATTACCAAAAGGAAGTCAGCCCATCGGTGTGAAGTGGGTATTCAAGAAAAAGATGAATGCTCAAGGCGAAATAGAACGGTATATAGCGCGGCTTGTTGCGAAGGGATACAAACAGAAAGCTGGAATTGATTATGACGAAGTATTTGCTCCTGTTGCAAGAATGGAGACAATTCGATTACTTATCTCACAAGCTGCTCAATTCAAATGGCCGATATTTCAAACGGATGTCAAGACAACATTTCTAAATGGTGTGCTCGAAGAAGAAGTTTACATCGAACAACCACCCGGATACATGAAAGTTGGAAAAGAAGAAAAAGTGCTAAAGTTGAAAAAGGCACTTTATGGGTTGAAGCAAGCACCGCGAGCATGGAATACACGAATTGATACATACTTCAAAGAGAATAGTTTCAAGCAATGTCCTTACGAACATGCTCTGTATGTAAAGAAGAATGGAGGTAATTTGTTACCCGTTGCTCTCTATGTCGATGATCTAATTTTCTTGAGTAACAACAGTCAGATGATAGAAGAATTCAAGGGCACAATGACACGGGAATTTGAGATGACAAATTTGGGCTTGATGAGATTCTTTCTTGGTCTGGAGGTCCGACAAGAAGAAACTGGAATTTTCATTTCACATGAGAAATATGCAAAAGAAATCTTGAAAAAATATAAGATGGAAAACTGTAATTCGATTTCGACGCCAATGGAACCAGGTGAAAAGTTGTCGAAATTTTATGGAGGAGAACGCATTGAAGCAAGCAAATATCGAAGTTTGGTAGGAAGTCTTCAATATCTCACATGTACAAGGCCAGATCTTTCGCTTAGTGTCGGAATTGTAAGTCGTTTCATGGAGGAACCAGTATATACACATTGGAAGGCATTGAAAAGAATCCTTCGATACATCCAAGGAACTGTGTCACTTGGAATGTTTTATTCAAGAGCAGAAGATTACAAGTTGATTGGTTATTCCGACAGCGATTGGTGTGGAGATGTAGACGATCGGAAAAACACCTCAGGATATGTGTTCTTTATGGGAAACACTGCATTCACTTGGCTTTCTAAGAAGCAACCGATAGTAACACTCTCGACATGTGAAGCTGAATACATAGCAGCATCTTGGTGCGTTTGTCATGCAATATGGCTTAGAAGATTGTTAAGCAAAATGGAGTTAAAGCAGGTAGGTGCAACAATAATTCAAGTGGATAACAAGTCAGCAATTGAGTTAGCAAAGAATCCAGTGAATCATGAAAGGAGCAAACACATCGACGTTCGCTTCCACTTCATTCGAGAACATGTGAAGGAAGGAAGTGTCGAATTGAGGCATGTAGCAAGCAAGGATCAAGCAGCAGATATTTTCACAAAACCATTATCAAAAGAAATTTTCGACAGAGGCAAGAAAATGATAGGCATGATGGATAGAAGAAACATTTAAGTTTACAGGGGAGTTTTGTTGAATAAACTTTAATGTTATTAAGTGGATTTTATTGATAAGTTAGTGAAAAATAAAGAGTCTCTTGTAGTTGAAAGGCCAAGAGTTCTTGTAGTGGAAAAGCCAAGAGATAGTGACATATTAAGAGTATTTATTTGCTTTAATTTCCTAGTATAGCAGAAGTCTTTTAGGTCTATATAAAGATTTGTTTGTATTTTCATTTTCAACAAGAAAGTAAAAAGTTCAGTTTTAAAGTAAGATATCCACCAGTGGAAGTATAGTGTAAAAAGTGTTCTGTGCTGTTTTAAAGCAAGTCTTCCACCAGTAGAAGTATAGTGTTAAAAGTGTCCAAAATTGTTACAACGGTATAATAGAACTAGCAGTCAATTTTTTACAGGGAACAGGGAGATGTCTTAACCTCTTTGAGGAGCATATGCTCTGTATTGTTATTGACTTTGTCATATAATTTATCAAGGGATTGGTAGTAAATCAAATTATGCATATGTTTGTGTTGTCAGTTCTATCCATCGGTCAAACCTGCTATTGTTCATGCCACCGAAAATCGAAGAGAGGCTTACAATGGTTGAGTCCGACATGTTCTATCAATTCATTGGTTCAATTTGTGGAAGGATTTCGTAGAGGAACTAACTTGGGCTAGTTTTAATGAGGCTTTGATTGTGAGATTTGGAGTGGAAATCTTGGAGAACCCTTTATAAGTGCTGAAGGATTTGAAACAGACCCCACCTGTGGAAGGTTACATTGCTGAGTATGAGTTATATTCATCATGATGCGGACGATTACCGAAATAACAACTCCTGGGTTACTTTGTTGGTGGCCTCCGGCGTGATATTCGATCTAGAGCCGAACCTTCAAGTCAAGAAATCACTATCATGTGATGCAATTGTCAAGATGGCCGTCGAGTTATGACATTTGGTTGCTGTGACAAACTGACAACATTCAATTACAAATGAGTGAAGTGATTGAAGTTCGTAATGTATCTTTTTTCACACATGAGGGACACTAAAAAAACTTAGTTATTTCGTTGGGATCAACAAATGAAATGGCGACTTTTGAGACACTGATGAATGAGATGTTGAAGGATTTTTTGTGTAAGTTAGTTTTGGTTTTCATTGATGATATTTTGGTGAATAGTCAAAATAGAAATACTCATTTGCAGCATTTAGATAGAGTTATCCAAACATTACATCAACATAGTTTTGTGGCTAACTAGCAGAAGTGATTGATCATTTGGCCAAACGTAGGTGGATTACCTAGGCCCGGCCTATCTCAATAAATGTGAAAGAGGCATGCACAATTTTTTGAATTTGATCGGTTATTATCGAAAACATATTGCTAATTATTTGAAAGATTTGGATTTGCATTTATTAAAAGATTTGGAACTTGATGTTTCATGGTTTTAAAATTTTTGCCACCAAAAAAATTATCGGGCCGTGTTGCAGATTAGGTCACTCTCTTTAAGACGTTTTGCGACACTGCACAAAATTATGCAAAGCAATCAAACTATCGCGCCATCTCCAGGATAATCGGTCTAAAAATACACTCTCTGATGATACTAAGACCATTCGAATATCTAATTCTCTAAAGAGAATTCAAGAAAGTACTCGGAAAATTCAACGAGTAGAAAGAAAGAGGATTCGAATATCTAATTCTCTAAAGAGAATTCAAGAAAGTACTCGGAAAATTCAACGAGCAGAAAGAAAGAGGGAGACGTTGACGCTTCGACAATTCGAAAGACGCAAAGTTATAAGAGTGAGGAAGGAAAAACTTAAAACAATTTTTTTTTTTTTGTGTATTTTGAAATGAAACATGTGCACTCCTTATATAGTGAAGTAAATTAGCCAAGATTTATAATCTAAACAATGTGGGACTTAGAGATTTTTCCAATTAACCCACAATCACAAAAAAATTCTAACAATGTGGGACTTAAGGAATTCTTAAATTCAACATATTGGAACATGGACACGTTCCGACAGAACTGATTTATTTGATTAACGAGATTAATTTCTTTTTATATCCCATCAAAGGTTTGATTGATTATGTGGTTTTTGGTTTAAAGGAAATAAAATTGAATTTGATTTAATCAAGAGATTTATTTGTTCAAGATCAATCAAGGATCTCAATCTTCATAATGAAAATCTAATTGATGTATGCATTGTTTGGAAAATATGATCTGAATCAACTACATCAAGATTGACTTCATTATAATTAAGAGATTCAAATTAAGTATAGAAGTGAAAAATCAAGATTGGCAATCAACATTATTAAAGATTAATCTCTTGTGTTTTTTGGATTAATGATTTGTTTCCTTGTGTGTACAATCATGATATTGTTGAAACTGAACTTCCTGGAATAAGAAAGTTTTTATCTGGTTTTGTTTAATCAAAATGATATTTGAATTTTTTTTTATTTTTTTCAAGAATCAATCAATCATGTTTTCAATCATTATAATGAGAGATTGGTTTGTGCACTTTTGAGATAACACCTGAATTCATGAAGAAACCCTGTTGGGATTATGGAGCTGGATCATTGCTTTTATATAAGAAGTTCATCGCCTTTATAAAGACTCAGAACTTTGGGAAAAATATTTACTCTATAGGAAAGTTTTTAGTTGAGTTTTTTTTTTTTTTAATTTTGTGTTGTTAAATTCTATTCGCCAGTGACATTCATATTCAGAGGAATAGAGTTTTGTTTTGAGTTGTAATTGTTTCATCATTCTTATATTTTTGTAGTTGTCCAAGCACTTAGGAGAGTGTTTGAGTGAAAGTGAGAGGTGTTTCAGATTTAGGGGGAGCTCTGATCAAATCTTCTCGGGTAGTATTAGGAAAGTGACATGGACAAAGTTAGTTCAGATAAGACCAACTGTACTTCTGACTAATGGGAGAGGAAATGAAGAAAATACAGGGCATTGAACATGAATAAGGTGTTGGGTGAAGGTTTTTGAGCTCATCCCATATGATCTTCAAATTAGTGAATTATGTGGGGAGAGATCAATCCCCTTAATGATGAGATTGAAGGTCACAAAGGAAATCTAAAGCCTTAAATATTCTTCTATAACTCGTGCACGAAAATGATACACAATGTTGTTGCATGGTTCTAGAGATCGAAATTGGGATCCGTCGTTGGTGGTTAAGGGAGAGAAACATTGATAAACTTAGTTTTACTCTTCGAGGAGAGTCCATGTTTCATGGCGCGACTCTAATTGTTTGTTATTACAACTTTTTCTGCATGTTGGGCCCATTTGTTTAGAGTTTTTTTAAAAATTACAATTTCTACCATGTTTTGATCTTTAATAATTTATGTTGTAAATATCTAAAATTAATCTTTCAATTTAGTTAAAACGAATATAAAAAAAATTATAATATTTTAAAAGACGTTTTTATGAAAATCATTTTTGAAAATACAAAGAAGAATATATATTTTTAAAGGTAAAACAAACTGATATGTCACTACGGATACCATGTTACACAATAACAAATGAAAATATTCCTAATTTATTATTGTAAAAAAAAATGAATATTCAATATCAGCTTAGTGTATCTATATATAGCAAAGATAATAAGTTGGAGTCCTATTAACTAAAGCAGTCTCAATTATAGATGCTCTTAAACTTACCTCAACGCTCCTGAATTTTGAGATATACTTTATTTACGGAGTAGGAGTAAGAGACTCAAAAAAGTTTACCAATAAATTAGAAACAATAATATAACCCCAAAAAAAACCATGGGAAATTATATAAATATGCAACACGCAACAAATACAACTTTCCAAATAATAAAGAACTAGATCTGGATTCATTTACCTACGAAGACACATTAACAATGTCACATTCAATGTCTTTTTCACAGAAAATCATTGTTATGATAGTTGTTTTGGCCATGATGACATGCATCCCTGCCACAGCCAGCACCGTAGAGCACTGTCTCCGGCTGAAACTAAATCCATCACCACCTCCACCACCGAATGCGGTCCCAGGATACCATTCAGCATTTGATCTGAGTCGCATGGTTTGCAGGGACGTTTTTCGGGAAGTAGGACATTCAATGCGATCAACAGGAAAATTGCCTTGGGGTTATTTGGGTGCCCTATGTAACATCTTTGGTGACAATGAGCAGAAGATTGAACGTTATGTTAAAGATACCTTCAACCCTCTTGAATTTCATAGACTAATTGATGGTCGATCTTGTGCTGTTGTTAGGAAGAAACTGCACCCTATATCACCTAAGCATTTTCCTAAGCTATAGATTGTTAGCATATATGTTGTTAGTTAGCATTGTTTAAATTCAACCTTCATATCGGATTTGTTATTGAACAATTGAAATTGAGTCATAATTTATAAGAATTGGTAACTTCTGAGTCGGTTGTTTGGAGAAATAGATCTTATCTCTATATATTATGCTTGCAGATGATGTCATATATGTTATATCAAATTGAAAGATTTATTTCTTTGTGCAATATAAGCATAAATATCCAAATAATGCTTTAGCATCAAATCCAAGATTCAAATATTACAATAACGTAGTAATACTATTTGCATTACATTAATAAACAACATCCAACTTAATTTTATTTGAAACTAGTATTTAAAGTTCATCTTTAATAGATGATGAAGGTCCTTTTGGATTTTCGGAGGAATTTTTTATTGGATAAGAAGCCTCCATAGCTATGCCACAAAGTCCCTCCTTGTCAGATACGTTTCTTTCCATTCTGATATAACCTTGTTCTCCCCATTCAGCTCCCCATGAGTTTCTCACAATCCAGTAATTAGTTCCATCAACAGTTACCCCGTATCCCACTATTGCTACACCATGATCTAGCTCTTTTCCACATTCACCAGTAAATACTCCCTGTAATTATTATACAAATTTAAAATACACATTAGTTTCAAAATTGAATACTAAAATTTTGACATTAAGCTAAGGCTAAAAAGTGCCTCATAATATCACTACTCCTTTATTTACCTCAGAATAGAACTGGAAATCAGATCCTCCGGCATCTATGGCCACGGAAACAGGCTGGTTGGCAACAGCTTTGAGCAATGCATCTTCGTCGTTTTCCGGAACAGTTTCATGGCCATCAATTGACACAGCTGGGACATTCTCCTGCAACATAAATGGCGTTTGCATCTTAAAGTCATCTGAAAAATTATATTGGATTTTTTTAATAAAAGTTTAGTATAATATTCACCTTTGATGTATCACATGATCCATCATTTGCTGTGTAAGGGTAATAGCTTTCTGTTGTTAAGCCACCTTTCTGCTTGATGTATTCAAAAGCATATTCCATTAGTCCACCATTGCATCCTTGATTTTGTTCAGTGTCACAATCTATAAGCTCTTGTTCAGATAAGGCCACTAGCTTATTTGTCCTGATTTGGTTAATTCCTTCAACAGCTACAACCGTTGAAAAAGCCCAGCAACTACCTATACAAATCATTAGTGACAAACAACAATGTCATTAAAAGATATAATACAAAATAATCAATAATAACCATTTGAAAACAAATTCCTTGTAGTCGCGAATCTTACATGTACGCTGAGGACCTCCGAGAACTTAAGAAGGTCTTGTTAGCGAAACTAAATAACAACTATACAATTACTTACCACATTGGCCTTGATCCTTGACATCAGTGACGGCGCCTTTCTTCCTCCAATCAACGGAAGTAGGAGCTTTGTTAAAATTCTCATACATGAATGTTCCATTTCCACGTGATGTTCCACGGAACATTCTATGGTGATTAACCTTTGATCCAGCATAAATAGTCTTAAATTCATGGTTGGTCAAGTCAGCAAACTTGTTAAGTTTCAACTTGTAAGGCTTATCCAACTTGTTAGTGTTGTGGACATGCATCACATTTGTTTTGAACACGTTAAATCGCTTGTGCTTGTCACTGAGGTTTCGAGAAACCGTGTGGTGACTCCTCCATCGCTCGTATAAGTCCCATAGGCTTTCGTCCGAGGACAAATCTTTGTCCTGGAAATCAAAGCTCTCGGATATTTCGAGAATCAGAGCAATGGAGAGAACAATCAACAATAGCTTTTTAATTGCCATGTTTCTTTCTTTGTTTGGAATTTGGAATTTGTAAATTGTTAATTGAATGGAAGTTTGATGAAACAGAAAATGAGCGAGGGATGATTTATATAGAGGATTTGATTGGAGAATAAAGAATGTGAGGAAGTAAAAGGTTTCTTAAGGGAGTCAACAATGAGCAATGATGGATGTGATATAATAGGATAAGATTGTGTTGTTCATGTATGGAAGCAAAGGGTTCAATGAGGGAAAACAAGGAAAATTAATTTAAGATATTTTTATTGTTATTTTGTAAGAATTATCAAAGTGATGAAAAGGTGTTTGTTATTGTATGCTTGAAGAATCATCTTTCTGTTGCATGCTGATTACGTTATTGCATTAATGAGTAACATGGTGAAAGGGAGAGGAATTTGATCAATTGCGTTTGGTTTTGAACTTCTTTTGTGTATTACAAATAATTGAATCACTGTTGTTGTTATATTACTATGAGTTATAGCTGACGCAATTTCTTTTGGAAGGGTTTGTAAAAGATGTGACATCATACATAAAAAGTGAACCGATCTATTTTCATTTTTTAATATTGAAACCTCTTTTGGAATGGTTTTTAACATAGAGATTGCTCTTCTTAGTTTCAATAAGTCTTAATGGTAAAGAGTCACCTTTAAAAAAAATTCAAATGCTTTCAGAAAAATTAAAAAATTTCATTTCCGGAAGTCACGTACACACAAAACATTTTTTTAAGAGAGTACTTATCCGGCCTAATTTATAAACAAAGATTCTCTTATTAAATTTATTGAATAATGAATGTATCTAGTCTAGATAAAAGATCAGATACATTCATTATTCAATAAACCTAAAAAAATAATTTTTGCTTATAAATAAGGTAGGAGGGAGTAGTTCTCATTTGACTAAAAAATAATAATATAAAAATTAACGCATTACCTTTACATTATCAATGCTCTCATTTAAATAATCACTTTGTAAATAACTTTTGAATGAGTGGAAAAGCAATTGATTTAATCACAATATCAAATGGAAACAAATGCCCATAGTTAACATTTTTTTTGATATTCTTTTAATATTTTGCTCCTTTTTCAAAAAAACATTTTTTTCTCTTTACTTCTCTATTTTATTTTATTTTATTTTTGTAATATTTATCTCCTTCTCTCTAGTTTTTTTTTTCAATTGCAAATAATTTTTTTAAGTGAGTTGGAGAGAGATAATGAGTTCAAACCTTAATTCTTAATTTGTAAAACAATAGTATAATATATTTTTCTTTAAAACATAGCATATGTAAATATTATGTTAATTGTATACAGAAGTTATAAAAATATCATTAATTAGTATTTATTTAAAATAATGGCTATTAATTGGTTTTAAATTTTGCAATTGGCCAGGTGTAAAAAAATTTCTGTTAAGTATATAAATATATACTTATTAAAAATGGAATATAAATACGTTAAATACAAAATGTCTTTTTTACAATTTACAACGGCTCTTCTAACTCTAAGGTGTTGTTTTGTAAGACAAATAAAATAACAAAAAAAAGTGGGAGAAATAGTCGCACCATTACCACTTAGTGTCAACACAAGATAGATTTATTACTAAGTCTATGGGTTATGATGAATTATTTTTTGTTTTTTAAATAACAATGGCTTATGATGAATTAGTTGAATAACAACCCAATAGATTTCACAACAACTTCTATATCAATTAATGTTGCATATGAATTCGGTATAAAACCTACTAATTGTGTGTATGCATCCACAATCACTCGATAAGAAAACTAAGTAGTGAAACACCATATTCTACATCTATGATTGAACAAAAACTTAATTTTCTAACCTCTATACCATTTAGTAGGGGTGTTTAAAAATATGGTTAATTGAATGGTATACTAGAACTGAACTGCATTGCACCATAAAAAACCGAACCATTTAAATGGTTAATGAACTGAACCATTTATTTATAACAATTCAATTAACCAAATTGAATTTTAAAAACCAGTTTAAACCATTCTAAACTGTTTTTGTCAAAAATCATTTTTTTCTTCAAAATTTCAACAAAAATCATAATAAATAAATAAGATTTTTCAATCTTTTTAATTAATTTAATATATCTGACGGTGTGTTTTTTCAATTTCATCTCCCTTATATCACTGTAACATCTTTCAAAAATATTGGATTGGAATGAGTTTTTTGTTTCAATGTTGTTTTTTCTTCTTACAAATAGAAAATTGGACTATGTAGTAATTCAATTCAATTTTGATAGACTCATTCACATTTTGTTTTAACTTTATGTAATACTGAATACCTTTATAAGTATGTTTCTACATATTAAGGGCCTGTTTGAAATAGTTTTTGTTTTTAGTTTTTAAAAACTGAAAAGTAAAAATCAAAACACAATTTAGCCATTTCAGTTTTTTGCTTTTAAAAACTGAAAAATTGTGAAGAGTTTTTAAAAACACATTTGTAAAATATTATATTCAAACAAGTTTTTAGTTTTTAAATTTTCAAAAACTAAAATAGAGTTTTTAAAAAGCCTTTCAAACAGGCCCTAAAAATCACATTTAACTACATTTTTATCGATTTTCTGTTATGCATTCTAATTATGTTTTATATTCAATTGCTTTAATCTAAATTTCATATCTTCAACAATTATTTTTTATATTCAATTGCTTTGATCTAAAAACAAACAATATATTTGTTTAACTAATTCATTTGTATAAACAACTCAGCCAATAATTTATTGAAAATATTTAAAATTAGTTTTACGTTGAATGTATATATATGATTACAGTTTCTTTGTAATGCATATTTGTACTTCAGTTTAATTTTTTATTTTAATAGGTATATAACAATTCAATAGTTATCAGGGTTGAAGTTTTAGTGGGGGCAGCAGCCCCAAACTCTTTATAATAGGTCTGTCCCTATATATATATATATATATATATATATATATATATATATATATATATATATATATATATATATATATATATATATATATAAAATCATTTTTAAAAAAAATATAATCTTAAAAATAATTGGTTCAAAAATCAGTTCATAAATTACAACCAGTTTTAAAATAATTCAATTTGATAAAACCAGTTGTAGCAACCTGCCTAAAATTTTAACTTAGAGAGTCGCCACCTATTCTGAAGGGCGAATAGGAAACCCTACGCAGTATAGAGATCAGGGTAAGTTACTATATTCAGGTCGAGGGAAGGTGTTAGGCACCCTCAACCCTTTCCTATTGGCTTTGAATCTAAGGCAAAGGTTTGATGGCTAAGAGTATTAAGGTAAGGAAATGAATAAGGGGGAAAATTGAGATTTTAGGGTGGGGGACTCGCCTTGTTGCCAAGTGCCTACGTACCTCCTTATGGAGGATCAGAGTCTACGTAGTTCGGGGCACAGGATTGTACGCCTTAGAATTGAAATTTGATTTGAGATGGTTTTGAGGCTTTTTGAATGGCCTATCGTAGTTTGAATTTGATTTGAAAGGGCATTTTGAGTTGCCCAGGATAAAAATCCTGTAGTATCGTGGTTTAGTGTATTTTGAATGTTTGTTTGGGCGTACAACCCTGATTTAGTTTTGCACTATTAACCGCAACGATCAATAGATTCGATCGCCATAGTTAACAGATTTGAAGTTGCACCGTTACCAATTTTAATCAATTGATTTGATTATTACTGATAACGAATTAGGATATTTTTTAATAATTTGTATGATTTAATTTGTATCGTTACCCCTCGCAATCGATTGATTCGATTAAAAAGAATAATGAATTGAAGTATGAAAAATAGAAAGGTTAATCATCGCGACTAATAAGATAGTCGAAACCATTTAACCAAATAAAACTCATTTGGATTTAATTAATTAAATAATTAGATAATTGATTATTACCCACCGCGATCAATTAATTTAATCGAAGCGAATAATAAATAAAATTCTAACCTAAATTAGCTAAATTAGATTAACTATTAAATTAAAACTAATTGAAATTGAAATAAGGCTAATGTTTTATTTCTATGTTGTTTTTTTTCTTTAACATGTGAATTAGATTAAAGGAAATATTATACTTGTTTTTTCCTTTTCGCAAGAAACGTGGATATTACGTGGGTTACACAGCAAAACAACACTTTATCGATTTGGCAAAAATGCAGAGATCCTAAACCAAACAATTCTCAAATAATAAAAGATAGAAATTAAGTTTGACTATTTCCATTTTTATAACATATAAATCAATCTAATTTGAGCATTCATTTTCATTAAAATAAAAAATTAGTGTTGGCATTTTAGGTATAAGGAAACAAGTTATGAGAGGTTGAAAACACATATCAAAAACAAATGAATATAAATGAAAATAAGAACATAACAGAGCACATAACCCCTCTTTCGTCCGTCTTTTCCTGGGTTTCTCTCAATTTCACTTTTCTTCTTAAACTCATATTCTACCAATCCCTACTTCATTGCAAATAGACAAGCTAGCATATACACTCTCTCTTTTGGTGAAATCAAACACACGAAAGACATTAAAGCACATGGTGGAACTAAGACAATTTAATCAATACACAAACTGAGCATAGAAATCAGAGCAAGCTTGATAATCTCAACAAAACAGATCGGTACGAAAATATGACATAGATGAGAGATCTGGAGATTTACCGAGTTTGACAGTCTTCGATGAGCACCCCGAGGTGAGTTCTTCCTCTAATCTCTCTTTTCCTTTCGTGTTCGCAGGTGATTTGAAGATGAAGGCTCAGATGCTCAAAAACTTCGTTCGTGGCGGCGCTTCGATTTCCCCGAATCCCCCCCTCTCTCTCTATTCTTCTTCTATTTCTTTTATACTTAGGTTTTGGATTCGATTTAGGGAAAGATTAGATTAGATTAGGTTATTAGTTTGATTACGAATCTGTTTGTAATGTTAGTTTGAGATTGTAATTGATTCGCTCCCGGATTTGCTTGTAACTTCATCTAATAAAATTATTCAGCTTTGATTCTATGCTTCTTATGGTTAGATTTGATTTGCGTTTTTGTTATTGATTGAGTTTGATTCATGGAAAGTTTCTGGGCCTGGGCGGAAGATTGGAGTTCTAGGGTTTGTGTGGTGGCAGCGGCGCTGCAGATTGAGTTGGGGAAGGAGGTGAATAGGACCTGGGTCGTGTTAGAACAAGATTTGTTCTGATCAATTATCTTAGTTTTGATGATAACAATAATATGAATTTTGCTTAAGATAATATGGTACTCTAATCCAATGCAATTTCCCTTTCAGGAAATATATAAAGAGTACGCATATTTCAGCGCTCAGAAGCTTTGTCTCAAGGGTTCAGCATGCAACATCAGAACATGGTCTGGCAAGACATCAGAAGATGGTCGAAGCAGAATCAGAACATGGGTCTATGGAAGCATCAGAAGAACATGAGATCAGAAGCACTGAAGCTCAGAAGATGGTATCACGCTCAGAAGCACTTCAAGGTCAGAAGATCAGAAGATGCTATGCACCAAGCTGTTTGACTCTGATGATATTCAAACGCTGTATTCACAAACATCAGATCAGAAGAAAGTACAAGTGGCAAGCTACGCTGACTGACAAAAGGAACGTTAAAAGCTATTAAAGGCTACGTCAGTAGACACAGCGTGAACAAGGCTCGAGGTAGTTGACAAAAGCGTATAACATTAAATGCGATGCTGTACGGAACACGCAAAGCATTAAATGCACTCAACGGTCATCTTCTCAACGCCTATAAATATGAAGTTCTGATGAGAAGCAAGGTCGATGATTTTAACGATTCTGCACCAAAACAACTTATATCAAACTTGCTGAAACGCTGTTCAAATCTAAACTCAGAATCTTCATCTTCATCAAAGCTCACTACATTGCTGTTGTAATATTTTAGTGAGATTAAGCTTAAACGTTAAGAGAAATATCACAGTTGTGATTATCGCTTGTAAGAAGCATTTGTAAACTCTTAGAATTGATTACATTAAGTTGTAAGGAACTAGAGTGATCGTGTTGATCAGAATACTCTAGGAAGTCTTAGGAGTGAACTAAGCAAGTTGTAACTAGAGTGATCGTGTTGATCAGTAGACTCTAGAAAAGTCTTAGAGGGTATCTAAGCAGTTGTTCCTGGAGTGATCAGTGTGTGATCAGAAGACTCTGGAAGACTTAGTTGCGGACTAAGTGGAAAACCATTGTAATCCGTGCGATTAGTGGATTAAATCCTCAGTTGAGGTAAATCATCTCTGCGGGGGTGGACTGGAGTAGTTTAGTTAACAACGAACCAGGATAAAAATAACTGTGCAATTTATTTTTATCTGTCAAGTTTTTAAAGCTACACTTATTCAAACCCCCCCTTTCTAAGTGTTTTTCTATCCTTCAATTGGCATCAGAGCGCCGGTTCTAAGGTGCAAGCACTTAACCGTGTTTAGAAAAGATTCAGGAAGAGAAAAACGCTTCAGTAAAAGATGGTTGATGAAAGTGAAAAGTCTACACCTACACCTGCATCTACATCTGGCTCTGCTGAGCAATACAACGGTAACAATGGTTATAC
Organism: Vicia villosa; assembly: GCF_029867415.1. Lineage (NCBI taxonomy): Eukaryota > Viridiplantae > Streptophyta > Magnoliopsida > Fabales > Fabaceae > Vicia > Vicia villosa. Next base: position 69,671,519 of record NC_081182.1, read on the forward strand.
TAGACCGCCGGTATTTGATGGTGAAAACTTTGAATACTGGAAAGATAAACTGGAAAGTTACTTTCTGGGTCTAGATGGTGATCTATGGGATCTTCTGATGGATGGTTACAAACATCCTGTAAATGCCAGAGGCGTAAAGCTGACAAGGCAAGAAATGGATGATGATCAGAAAAAGCTTTTCAGGAATCATCATAAATGCAGAACTGTTTTGCTGAATGCTATCTCTCATGCTGAGTATGAGAAGATATCTAACAGGGAAACGGCTTATGACATATATGAGTCCTTGAAAATGACTCATGAAGGAAATGCTCAAGTCAAGGAGACTAAAGCTCTAGCTTTAATCCAGAAGTATGAAGCCTTCAAGATGGAGGATGATGAAGACATTGAAAAGATGTTTTCAAGATTTCAAACTCTTACTGCTGGATTGAGAGTTCTTGACAAGGGATACACCAAGGCTGATCATGTAAAGAAGATCATCAGAAGCTTACCCAGAAGATGGGGTCCTATGGTGACTGCATTCAAGATTGCAAAGAATCTGAATGAAGTTTCTCTGGAAGAGCTTATCAGTGCCTTGAGGAGTCATGAAATAGAGCTGGACGCGAACGAGCCTCAAAAGAAAGGTAAGTCTATTGCATTAAAATCCAATATCAAGAAATGCACTAACGCTTTTCAGGCTAGAGAAGAAGATCCTGAAGAATCAGAATCTGAAGAAGAAGATGAACTGTCCCTGATCTCCAGAAGGCTAAATCAACTCTGGAAGACCAAGCAGAGGAAGTTCAGAGGCTTCAGAAGTTCAAAGAAATTTGAACGTGGAGAATCTTCTGATGACAGAAGATTTGACAAGAAGAAAGTCATGTGCTATGAATGCAATGAGCCTGGACACTACAAGAACGAATGTCAAAATCTTCAGAAGGAAAGTCCCAAGAAAAAGCTTCATAAGAAGAAAGGTCTTATGGCAACCTGGGATGAGTCAGAAGATGACTCAGAAGATGAGCAGGCTAACTGTGCGCTGATGGCGACAGAAGATGACGGATCAGAATCTACATCAGAATCAGATTCTGAAGAGGTATTTTCTGAACTTACTAGAGATGAGTTAGTTTCCGGTCTAACTGAACTACTGGAACTCAAGTCTCAGATTAGTCTCAAATACAAAAAGCTGAAAAAGCAATTTGAATTTGAAACAAAGAAGCTTGAGTTGGAAAATTCTGAATTAAAAGAAAAACTTTTAAAATTATCCAATAATGTTGGATCTCCTTCTGATTCAGAAAAATCCACTCCTAGTCTAAACCATATTCTGAAAGAATATGATTTAAGTTTCAGGAAGTTCTTATCTAGAAGTATTGGCAGAAGTCAGCTAGCTTCTATGATATATGCTGTGTCTGGAAACAAAAGAGTAGGCATTGGCTTTGAGGGTGAAATCCCATACAAACTTGAACCTGTTGATGAAATGAAAATCACATACAAGCCATTGTATGATCAGTTCAAGTATGGCCACTCCCATGATATTAGGCACACTTCACATGCTCAAAGTTTTCACATAACACACACCAAAAAGCATGTGACACAACCTAGGAAATATCATGAAACTCACATTAAGAATTATCATGCTGTTCCTCCTATTGCTTACAATGTTAAACCCAAGTTCAATCAGAACTTGAGGAGAACTAACAAGAAAGGACCCAAGAAAATGTGGGTACCAAAGAAAAAGACTATTTCTTTTGCAGATTCTCTTGGTGACAAAGAAGATAAAAGTCAACATGACATGTCTCCTGGACTCAAGTTGGTCTCAACACTTGAAGGGAAGAAAGATTGTCTTCCAAGTTCTGGTTCTTAAATCTGTTGAAGAAACTATGCTTGTAGGAGATCAGAAAAGAAAGTTGTTAGTCTTGGAACCATCTATTTTGTTTGTGTCTATAGCAATGATGTAAAATGCTACAGAATAGACATCTTTGAAACCTTGACTGTGGACGAATCAATAAATATCTAGTTTGATGATAAACTTGTTTCTGATGAAACAAAGCGGCTTAAGATTTTCTGCAGATACAATTTTGTCGTATCAGAAGCTGCAGAACAAAGAAGTGAATCTCCAGAAGCTGTGTACATCAGAAGTAATGAATCAGAAGATCATTCAGATTTATATCAGCACACTTCAGAAGGAGTGTTTCCAAAAGAGAAAGTTGATCAGATCAGAAGCAGTGATCAGAATCTGAAGGCGTAAAGTCTATTCTGAATTGAACAGCTGTCATCTATTATCTGATGGTGAACACGTGTCTGTACGGTTAGTACAAAGCGTGCAGTTGAAAAGACGCCGACCTAGGTAACTGTTTCAAATCATTTCATTTACCACGTTCTCTCTCCTCACGTCACTCATCATTTAATAAAATTGATTTTTTTTTTATTCTGGAACTGTTCAATTTATATTTCTTATTATTTTTTTTTCTTTTCAAATCCGTCTCTATATATTCTTTTCAAATCATATCGTACATCTTTTTCGCTCCTTTGTCTCTCTCTCTCTCTCTCTCCTTGCATTCTCTCGTTTGAAAAGTTCTTAGCCGTTTTCTAAAAACCCTAATCGAAAACCCAGTTCGCTTCTCTTGCTCGTTTTTTTTTGGTCATTCTGCATCAATGGCTGCATCCTCATCCCAAAATGCTGAGTCATCTGTTCCTCATCATCTCCAAGAAGAAACGTTGCAACTTACTCCTGTTGTTGCATGCTCTATTCCCAAGAACAAATTAGAAGTTCTATGTGAACTTATTGTTGACTTTGACAACCTTGAAGAACATGGATTTAATCTTAAAGAAGACATCATCTTTCAAGGATGGACCTCGTTGTTTGCTGAGTTCGTTGGCCCAGTTTATCCAGATCTTGTCAAGGAGTTCTGGGCACATGCTGTGGTTGCTCCAAAATCAATACTTTCTTTCGTCCATGGAAAGTTTGTTGTTATTACTGAAAACATCCTTAGAGTGATGTTTGATTTGAAGAACGCGGAAGGAGCTTTTGAAATCGATAAAAGGGAAGATTGGGAAGAGGTTCTATCCACTCTCTATTCAAATGTCAAGAAAACAAAACACGTCAAGGAGTTGAGAGATATCTACAAAATCTGGACAAAGATCATTCTTGGGTGCTTCTACCATAGGAAAGCGACACATGCCGCTGACTTCATAAACAATGAGCAAAAATATATTCTTTATTGCATTGCCACTCAGAAGAAGGTTGATGTGGTTTACATTATCTTCAACCATATGTGGAAAGCAGTAAAGGATTCCAGAAACGCTTTCAGAAAAGAAAATGGTGGAACAATCATTCCTTTTGGTAGAATCATTACAAACCTTCTGGTGCATTCCAAGATTGTTGAGAGTCTGGAATCTGAAGGTATTGTGAAAGACCTTGCTGTCACATCTGGGGCTTGTCTGAACGCATTCACTTTAAAGAGGATGAACGTGATTAAGGCTATCATTAAGACTCCTCAACCTCTTGCTGGAACAACAATCAGAAGAGAGCCAGTTCTAGCTGAATTCAAAACCTTCTTCAATAGTGAGGTACCACAAGTCAGAACTAAGTATCTGAAATCACAAAAAGAGGATAAGAGTCTTAAAGATCAAGACAAAGGTGCTCCTATTAAAGTGAATCGTAAGAAGGAGGAAAGGACCAAAAGAAAGTTTGATCATCCTGCTGCTACCACCAATAAAGAAGTGATCCCAGAAGAAGTAATTGCAAAGGTTGCTAAGGCTGTCTCTGCTGATTTTGAGAAGAAAAAGAAGGAAGCTGAGAAAAAGAAGAAGAAGTCAAATAACGATGCTGAGATTGTTGAAGTTGTTGAGAAGAAGAAAATCAGAAAAAGGAAGATGATTATTCAAAGCTCAAATGAAGAAAATGCTGCTCAAGAGGCTGAGAATCAACCAGAAGTTCTGGCTTATGTCAGAAGGAAAGAAATCGCTAGCGGCAAAGCAAAGGTTATTGAAGAGCCGAAGAGTAAGAAGCAGAAAAAGACTGAGGATGTGGCCAAAGCTTTTCTGAGAGGTTCCAAAGGTATATGCATTTCTGAACCTAATTCTGTTCCTGCTGTTTGTTCAGAAGCTGCACCAATAGAGATTGTCCCTACACCTGAACCAGAAAAAGCCACATCAGAATCACCTGTTTTTGCCCATGTTCTTACACCTCCATCTTCTCCTTTAACTATTCCTTCCTCTCCACCTACCATAAATCCTGTTCTGGATATACCACCCCTTCAAACTCTCCTTCCATCTCAACCTTCTCTCAACGCTACTCTTGAACATACTCCCTCCACCTCTCAAAACAATCCTTGTGATTCTCCTTTTCCAACCTCTGCATCACATGAGCAGCTGCTCCGTGATTGCAACTACACTCCCAAGCCTCGTCCTGAAGCTGAAGTGGTAGTGTTAGATTCTGATACTGAAGCAGAATCTTCTTATAGGTTGGATAGAGAACCTCATCCGTACTTCACTTCCAAACCTGCCTTCTCAAAAACCCAAATAAAATCCCGCCCCGTATATCCTATTGGTGTAGTTTTTGAAAACATAAAGAGGAATCTCAGAAGTACCTTTGATACTCTCAGACTCGCTGAAAGTTCTGGATTGAATGATGTTGCTATGCGGAACTTCTGGAGGATCTTTCGCAGAGAATCAGATGCTCTGTTTTTAGAACTTCAGGAAGCCTGTGTAGCTGCTGCCCCACGGCCTCGTGGAATTCTGAGGAATTATGAAGACTTCTGGTTTGCTCGTCTCAAAGGAAGATATCTTTTGGAAGAGAAGCCCTTCTTGGATGAGATGGAACAATTAAGACTCGCTGCTGCATTGGAAGCAAATCCTTGCAGGGAGATTGTGGTTTGGATACCTCAATATCCTGTTCTGCTCGGAGATTTCAAGACTCTCTTTGACTATCTGAGGGAAAACCCGTCTGAGAAAGATCCAAACTTGGTCATTCCAGAAGTTGTTGACCCACCAGTAGTTGAAGGTCCTTCTGCTCCCAGGAATCTAGCTGCCATTCTTCAGGCACTTGAGAATGGAGACTCGGAAATTCCTGCTGCAGAATATGGAGATGCTTCTATGCAAGAAGCAGATGCTGAAGATCATGTTGCCAAAACTGTTCCTGTTGAGGAAATCCCTGCAAATGATCTATCTATGGAAGCTGCAGATCAACATGCCATTCCTGTGGTTGAAAGCGGTGAAGCTTCTTCTGGTGAATCTTCTCGTCTTGCAAGGACTCTAGAAGAAATTCAGAAGAGACAGGATGAGCAAAGCTCACTCAATGATCAGTATAGTGCTTTCATGGTGAGGCAAGAAGGACACAACAATATGGTTCAAGAGATGCTGACCAAGATCTTGTCAAGACTAGGGCCATCTTAGATTGAGTCTGTGTTGTTTCTTTCTTCTCGTTGCATCTGTCTTTGTGCATCTGATCTTTCCTTTCTTCATGTACTTCTGAACCTGCTGTTTGAAACTTCAATGAAATCAACTTCTTTCTCCGTGTGTTTCATTTTATTTGTCGTTTTATGCATCTAAATCTTTTGAAATATTCTTTTTGATGTTATGACAAAAAGGGGGAGAAGATAAATGATAAATGATTTGATTAATCTATCAGTTGCTGGGTAAAGCTCCCACACATTCACTAACAAGAACTGCAAGTTCTACATGGTTTAAGTGTTTTGCAGGTATAAAGAAGTGAAGAGAATCTTCAAAGCAAAAAGCAAACACAGAAGCAAAACCATGGAAAATGAAGCAAGCCGAGTGCTGTCAAGCTTCAGAGATCAGAAGCAAGAAAGAAGAATGAATCAGAAGCACTATCAGAAGCACTGATGATAGAATTTGATCCATATTTGTCTATTTGCTCTAACAAAATTCTATTTGCTCTGATACATATAATGTTATGGCTCTGATACATTATTTGCTCTGATACATTATTTCAGCCTATATGGCTCTGATACATATAATGTGTTCAAACATACATCTTATGTTCTAACTCGTTCATGCTGACTTTTGTCGTTTAGTTTTTGTTCTGTAACATTTCAGGATGTAGAGATGCTCAGATGATGCTCTGGTACATTCAACAATGTTCTGATACAAATCTAGCATGAAGTGATGTTGGTAGAAATTCAAAGCTCTGAAGCTATCCGAGGGAAGCAGAAATCAGAAGCTGCGAATGTTCTAAAGATCCAGAAAACTCAAGTTCTGAAGCTGTCCTGAATGGAAGCAGAAATCAGAAGCTGTGAATGTTCAGAAGATCAAAGAAATTCAAGTTCTGAAGCTGTCCTGAATGGAAGCAGAAATCAGAAGCTGTGAATGTTCAGAAGATCAAAAAAATTCAAGTTCTGAAGCTGTCCTAGATGGAAGCAGGAATCAGAAGCTGTGAGTGTTCTAAGGATCTAAGGAAATTCTAGTTCTGAAGCTGTCCTATGGAAGCAGAAGTCAGAAGCTATGAATTCTCTGAAGACAAGAAGCTTATATGATCGTCTCTACCGAAATAATCAGGGAAGTCTTTTATTAAAAGTTCTTCGAGTATTTATTTCAGGGGGAGATTATTTATCTCAGGGGGAGATTGTTAATCTCAGGGGGAGACATATTCATATGCTTATGCTATAGCTGTGTAATTTGTCTTTTGCCTTCTATTCTTTCTGATCGCAAATTCATATCATTTATATATGTTTTTGTCATCATCAAAAAGGGGGAGATTGTTAGAACAAGATTTGTTCTGATCAATTATCTTAGTTTTGATGATAACAATAATATGAATTTTGCTTAAGATAATATGGTACTCTAATCCAATGCAATTTCCCTTTCAGGAAATATATAAAGAGTACGCATATTTCAGCGCTCAGAAGCTTTGTCTCAAGGGTTCAGCATGCAACATCAGAACATGGTCTGGCAAGACATCAGAAGATGGTCGAAGCAGAATCAGAACATGGGTCTATGGAAGCATCAGAAGAACATGAGATCAGAAGCACTGAAGCTCAGAAGATGGTATCACGCTCAGAAGCACTTCAAGGTCAGAAGATCAGAAGATGCTATGCACCAAGCTGTTTGACTCTGATGATATTCAAACGTTGTATTCACAAACATCAGATCAGAAGAAAGTACAAGTGGCAAGCTACGCTGACTGACAAAAGGAACGTTAAAAGCTATTAAAGGCTACGTCAGTAGACACAGCGTGAACAAGGCTCGAGGTAGTTGACAAAAGCGTATAACATTAAATGCGATGCTGTACGGAACACGCAAAGCATTAAATGCACTCAACGGTCATCTTCTCAACGCCTATAAATATGAAGTTCTGATGAGAAGCAAGGTCGATGATTTTAACGATTCTGCACCAAAACAACTTATATCAAACTTGCTGAAACGCTGTTCAAATCTAAACTCAGAATCTTCATCTTCATCAAAGCTCACTACATTGCTGTTGTAATATTTTAGTGAGATTAAGCTTAAACGTTAAGAGAAATATCACAGTTGTGATTATCGCTTGTAAGAAGCATTTGTAAACTCTTAGAATTGATTACATTAAGTTGTAAGGAACTAGAGTGATCGTGTTGATCAGAATACTCTAGGAAGTCTTAGGAGTGAACTAAGCAAGTTGTAACTAGAGTGATCGTGTTGATCAGTAGACTCTAGAAAAGTCTTAGAGGGTATCTAAGCAGTTGTTCCTGGAGTGATCAGTGTGTGATCAGAAGACTCTGGAAGACTTAGTTGCGGACTAAGTGGAAAACCATTGTAATCCGTGCGATTAGTGGATTAAATCCTCAGTTGAGGTAAATCATCTCTGCGGGGGTGGACTGGAGTAGTTTAGTTAACAACGAACCAGGATAAAAATAACTGTGCAATTTATTTTTATCTGTCAAGTTTTTAAAGCTACACTTATTCAAACCCCCCTTTCTAAGTGTTTTTCTATCCTTCAGGTCGGGTTGACCTGGTCCGGCTCTTGATCCACACGTGGCCCAACTGAACACCATATCTGGCCCATTTCCAATCATAGCCCAATACGCTATTTACCCCCAGCCTATTTCCTAATTCTTATTAATCCAATTATAATAACAACCCATTAAAAATAATACCCTTAATAATAATAATAATACTTGATAACAATAGCTAATAATATTACTAATAATAATATTAATAATAATATTAATAATAGTTATCAATAATTATTAAAACCATAGTCTAAATGAGCATTTAGTGTAATTACCCTAGAATAATATTCCATTGTAATTAACTAAAATAAGCCAAAAATTTATAGAAATGATTAATATTTACCAACCAACATTTACAAACATTTCTAAATGGGCTTCAATTTTGTTTGGGCTCAAAGCACACCCCTTTTTCTAAATACATCCCCCTCTTTAAAGGTTAATGATCTTTAATAACAATCCAGATAATCATAAACCCATTAAATAATGGTAGTGTAATAACCACAAGGATGATAAAAGAGAAATCCCTAGAACGAGATATATGGCCATCAGTTGGGCCTAGTTACCTGTTAAATACACACCTAAATTTGATCAAAAGGTTTCATAAGAGGTTGAGTTTAACAATAGATATGTTAAACCCCATGACTCTTAGTTTCAATACCCTTAAACAGATTAAAAGATGCGAATCACATCGGGTAAATTTTGGGGTATGACAGCTGCCCCTGTTCAATCTTCTTAAACCTGAAGAATTAGATAGGCACGTCTGCCTATCGTGATCTAAAGGTAGAAGATGATTGGACACTGAAATGCCCTAAAATTTGCATTTATCGAGGAGAACTTCCGTGGGAGATGGGCTTACAGATGCCACCCAGGGTAAATATCACTCCTTCTTCTCTTTTTCCTCTCTTTTTTTTTTGCGAAGCAGATGCTCCTTTTTTTGAGGAGCTACGCATTTTGATCGTAGCGTGGCCTGAAAAGGCAGTTTTGACTTTATGCAATGCTTATGATGCATGCGATGCATGATGCAGTGAGCTTCTCAAAATAAATGAGAGCGGTGTATGTATATGCAATATGTATGAATGAAGTATGTAAGTTGAAATGATGCATGATTGTTAGTTTATGTAAATCGAAGTGTGTTAGTAATTCTGAAAAGAAAGAAGACACCTTTGATTGTTAATGAAGTTTTGGAGAATATCACTGCCGAGGGACTAACGCGATAAACCCAGTTGAGGAATCGTTTGAAAAATCTTGTATGCCTGGAAAAGCTCCTAGAAAGGATGGAATACGTCTTGAAGAAGACTTCCTGGAAAGGTTCCTGAAAGGGAATAGCGAGGACCTTTGTTGGTTGTGTAATTGGCTTGCTATGGCCAGCAAGCCTTCGCAGTTCACGAACCCCTACTTACTATAGTGCTAGTAAGTTAATCGCAGTTTGTGAACTTCTCACTTACCATAGTGCTGGTAAGCTACTCGCAGTTTGTGAACTTCTCACTTACCATAGTGTTGGTAAGCTACTCGCAGTTTGTGGACTTCTCACTTACCATAGTGCTGGTAAGCTACTCGCAGTTTGTGGACTTCTCACTTACCATAGTGCTGGTAAGCTACTCGCAGTTTGTGGACTTCTCACTTACCATAGTGCTGGTAAGCTACTCGTAGTTTGTGAACTTCTCACTTACCATAGTGCTGGTAAGCTACTCGCAGTTTGTGAACTTCTCACTTACCATAGTGCTGGTAAGCTACTCGCAGTTTGTGAACTTCTCACTTACCATAGTGCTGGTAAGCTACTCGCAGTTTGTGAACTTCTCACTTACCATAGTTCTGGCAAGTTACATCGCAGTTTGTACCTCTCACTTACCATAGTTCTGGCAAGTTACATCGCAATTTGTACCTCTCACTTACCATAGTTCTGGCAAGTTACATCGCAGTTTGGACCCCAATAGGATTGCTTGCTATAATTCTAGCAAGTTCACCTGCACCGACAGGGTTATCGGCGAATATCATCGCAGAATTTACCTGTTTCACCAGGGTTATCTGCGAGTGTTATCGCAGAATTTACCTGTACCACCAATAGGGTTATTCGCGAGTGTTGTCGCGAAATTTACCTATGTCACCAGGGTTATCTGCGAGTGTTATCGCAGAATTTACCTGTACCACCAATAGGGTTATTCGCGAGTGTTGTCGCGAAATTTACCTATGTTATCAGGGTTATCTGCGAGTGTTGTCGCAGAATTTACCTGTACCACCAATAGGGTTATTCGCGAGTGTTGTCGCGAAATTTACCTATGTTATCAGGGTTATCTGCGAGTGTTATCGCAGAATTTACCTGTACCACCAATAGGGTTATTCGCGAGTGTTGTCGCGAAATTTACCTATGTTATCAGGGTTATCTGCGAGTGTTATCGCAGAATTTACCTGTACCACCAATAGGGTTATCCGCGAGTGTTGTCGCGAAATTTACCTATGTTATCAGGGTTATCTGCGAGTGTTATCGCAGAATTTACCTGTACCACCAATAGGGTTATCCGCAAGTGTTGTCGCGAAATTTACCTATGTAGAATTTTGTTTTGTAAATGCGTATGCATCATGCTTATGCGTTATGCACATGCCCCTGTTGTTTGTATAATGCGTATGTGTGAATGCTTACACATGTATATGTTGTATGTATACTGATGAAACGGTCAGACGAGGACTGACTACCAGACGGGAACTGGACTTTGTAATGGTTTGGATTGCCAATAAAAATTGGGCTTTTGTGATATGTATATGCTAATGCTAATGCGTATGCATGTATGCTAATGCTGATGCAATCTCATGGTTTTATCTCCTCAAACCCTTTGAACTTGTTTATTCCATGCTTGCACTTATACCCTGACTATGCTTATGCTGGCTTTGTAATGTTTATGTATGCTTATGCATATGCGTATGCTTGGTTGACGTAATGAGTGGAACGAAGTAATGTCTTCTGTAAGATTACCCGAAAAAGGTCTTTTGAATGGATATGAATGTTTGTCTTGAAGAAGACCACATAAAGAGTTACGGTGTAATGTATCAACCAATGTATGTAATGCGTGATTTGTATGTATTTGTGTGATGCTCCAACGGTAGGTTATTAATAACCAAAGCGTATATAGTTCGCTGGAGTTGCAGGTCTGTTTGCTAGGATGGGGTGGGATGCTAGCGCGATTTCCCAATACCTGTCTTGTTTGAGCTCGGAAGATCGTAGTTAGGAGAAAGAATTTGTTCGATGTTGTAAAGTGCGAGAACGCCTTTTTCCTTTTGTTGTGTGTCTTGCGGATTTGATATCCATTGCCCCAGTATTTTCATGGAGAAAGATGCTTATGAAGGAAATGCCCCAGGGAATAGCCTTGTCATATGCTTCGATGTTTAGATTGAAGGGTGTGCCCCTGATCTCCAGGTCATGGAAGGTTATCCATAGTGTTCTATCCTCTGAATTTGAATTCTTCCCATGTCTGACATGCCCCTGTTTGAGATTGCTTTGAGATGTGCCCCAAGTCGATTGAACCTTAGGAAGACTGCCCCTAGTTAATAGGATGTTCGATTGTATGCCCCTGTGCTCCTTGAAATTTTTTGCCCCTGTTTAGGAGAACCCCCTAGATGTGGTTTCCCCGACTCCAGGGTCTTTATTAGAAATGATCACCTTTGATTAACCTATTTCGAGATTTCCTCGATGCTAAGTGTATAATCGTAGATGGTGTTGTACTTTTTGAGAAGTAGCTCCAATGGAATGCGTATGCAAGTTTTGAAATCGAAGTCCGTTATGAATTAGGACTGGATGGTTTTGAAAAGAATGCTTGAAGAAGCATAGTGATTAGAAGTAGTTTTAACAAACATAGGAGTCAGTATAACAAATTCCTGCTTAATATGCTTTCGTAGTTAACCTTGCCTCAATTAGGACTTTTAAATGTTGTAACTTGGCCTGGTTCATGTTTAAAGAAACAATGGATATAAGGCTCAAAATTTTATTTATCCCACCCCTTTCTCCTTGATGTTCTCCAGATCCTAAAAATTCGCCTAATCCAATGGATGTGCTTTGTTTGCAAGAGAATTGTTTCAGTCCTGATGTTACGCAGAAGCCTTAGTAGAGATCCAAGCATTGATGACATATGTTGTAGAGATCCAAGCATTGATGTGAAGCTTTGATGGTTTAGCAGTCACAAGATTATCCTTTGTATTTCGCCTTTGTTTTTATCCCTTATTTTTGCATGAGCTAATTCTTTTGAATTTGACCCATCGGGATGCCCCAAATTTTGCCTAAGTCGTTTTTTCTCTTTCGTGGAATTTTTCATTTTGACTTAGCGGGCGCTTTTCTCCTTTTTGCTTTTGAATACTCCTTTCGAGATTAATCTTTGGATATTGAATGTTGTGACTGCTATGTTGATTTTGATTTGCAAGCTTCACCTTTGATACTTCCTCGATCTTGAATGGTGTAATGAGGAAGAGGATTGTTACGAATGTTATCTCCATTGCTTCCTCAATCTTGGGTGAATGCGAGGAAGAAGATATGCTTGAACCTTATGCTTGGATTGACTGATTCTCTTGACAACCAAAATACATCATTGAGTTAGTTGAAATCTACCCTGCCCCTGGTTAAAATCAAGGTTCTTTTGAAAAGTAGAAACAAACTCCAACTCCTGGCTCGAGGGGGTAACGAGGGATTAACATCCTTATATCTCCACTGTTTGGGAATTGAAGCAATGCCTGTACATCCTCGGCTCGGTCTTACCTTGAAAGCATACATTTAGCTGGACTTAGTTTTTGTATTCGTCATTCTCCCTCAAGTTTGTTAATAACCCTAAAAATAGAAGTGTGTGACTGGAAAGTCGTGGTAGTGAGTGAATGAATTGACTCCAAAACCTGCATGGTTGTCCCATTAGAATTACTAATCCGAAGGTACAACTTTTATCTTGAGTAACACTTAGCGATTGTAAAGTTGAAATTGTGAGCACGGTAAATACCTATTGATCCTAGGGATAATCTCCTTTGTAGATCCACTGACCTTGCTTCACTCCTTAGATTCTCAAACTTGTAGAAGTGAGGGCAACCTCGAACTTTCTTCGGATATGTCAAACCTGTAGAGAATAAACCGTCAACGGTGGGTTTTCGTTGTATCGGAACTTCATGAGCTTCCTTTGACTGAACCTCTTTCGCTTTTTCTCAGGATAGTATCACACCATTTGCAACCTTCAGCGTTTGTAAATTAATGAAGAAAATTTATGACCCTTTCTCCCTTGGCGTGGAGTTAACACAGGTCGCCTTCCCTTCATAGTAGTCATGCATCTTTGTTCAGGATTTTGCCCCAGTTGGACTAATCCTTGCCCCCAGGTTATCGTAGAGCGTCCGTGTAAGTTTGTTATGTTCGTAGATGAACCCCTTATGATTAGATACATCTTGAGTGTGTCTATGAGGGAACTCTTTGTTGAACTAATCCTTGCTCGATGACAACCTTTATTGTATTTATAATTCTGTTATGACAAGGCATGGACATGCGGCTAGCATGGTGAAAGACATCCTCTTTTCTTTAGCAAGACTAAGATCTTTTACTCTCCTTGCTCCATAGTCTACGATCCTTTGATTTTTTTTGAAGTTTCGGGAAACCGGCTAGCATGGTAAGTGTGGATGCGGGCGAAGATGCGAATGTAAATGCATGAATGCATGAAAATGCAAATGTACACGTACGCGAGGGACTCCTTATATTGTAACTCCGTGTATGCAATGCAGACGAGTGACATGTAATCCTAGGGATAGCCTTAGAGACGACATTAGATTCTCTTGGAATCTTTGCAGGATAAATGTTATGACGTGCTAAGGGAAATCCCTTGGATTCGAGAGTATGCAGAAGATAGCGGCTAGTGACCGTTCAAGACAGTCACTAAATCTCATGGCCATCGAGAGGCCAATCAACGTGTACCAATGAATTTGTCCCTTGTGGGAAGGTCCTCTATGTGGAACACAACCTATCTAAGGACAGTATGGACGAAGAGAAATCCCTACAGGCTAGGGATGTGATGTGTAAATGGAGATCCAAACCCTACAAGTTAGAGGGTGCGCGGGAATAAGCATGGAGTGATCGTTCAGGACAGTCACTAGATTTCATAGCCATCGAGAGGCCAATCGAACGCATGCTAATGAAGTTGTCCTTCGGGGAAGGACGCGTCGTTGTGAAAACGCACGAGTGTGAAAGAAAATCCCTATAGGCTAGGGAGTGCGTAGGTGTAGGCACGAGGTGACCGTTCGAGACAGTCACTAGATCGCATGGCCATCGAGGGGCCAATTGACGTGCGTTAATGGATATGTCCTTCGTGGGAGGACACGCAGTTGTAGATACAAGGATATAAAAGTAAAATCCCTACAGGTTAGGGAGTGCGTAGGTGCGGGCGCGGAGTGACTGTTCATGACAGTCATTTAGTCTCATGGCTATCGAGAAGCCAATTGACATGCGTAAGCGAAGATGTCCTTCGTGGGAAGGACACGTATTTTCAAGAATACAAGGATATAAAAATAAAATCCCCACAGGCTAGGGGATGCATAGATGGTGATGTCTTCCGTGGGAAAGACACGGTCTTTTAGAAATTAGAGTCCCTACAGGCTAGGGACCACGCAGGGATACCTGCAAAATCCAAACGCATAGATATCCAAAGCAAATAAGTTGCAAACATATAATAAGCACATGAGCACGAAAGTCCTAGGTTCATAGGTTCGACGTGGGGGGCTCTAGGGAGCCAACCTTTTTATGGGAGTGTTCTAGAAGGTCTCATGGGGTCGTTCGTAGCCTCCGAGACTTTTTGTCTCTTTGGGTTTTAGAACAACTCATTTTATCCATGAGGTTCGAATTTTTGGGGTAGGTTCCCGGAGAGATCAGCCAAGTATCCAGTCCTGCCCTCAACAAAGTCAAGCCTCGTTTTGGACATTTCCGAATACTCAACCCACTCCGAGTGGAGTTATCAATGAGACTCGTAGGAGATTCATACTCCCCTATTGATCTCAAAGTTAACTCCCACACTTAGAGTTTAAACAAATAATTTATAATATCCCGACAATATAAAAAGCAGCAATTGTATATAAGCAACCAAAGCAGTATTTATTTAAATTATAATAAAATAAATAAATAAAATTACTGTAAATAGATGTAGATAAATAAACAAATGAATTTAAATTTGAATATTTAAAAACAAACTAACCTCGAAGTCCCGCCGCTTATAATTTGACAATATAGTATGACAGTAATTAAATAAAAATTTAAATTACTGTAGTTTAAGGCTGTAAATAAATAGATAAATTTAAATTTAAATATTTAAAAACTAACCTTAGAATCCGGCCGCTTATAACAATGCAGTAGAACAAATATTTAAATAAAATATTAATTTAAATTGAGGTAAAATAAATGTATTTATAAATAAATAAATAAAAGTTTAAATTTAAATATTTATATAAAAAAAATAAACCCTAAAATTGGCGAGTTAGCCAAACCCTAAAAATGGCAAATTAGCCAAACCGTAAAAGTTTGTCAAACCTAAATCCTGCCAAAACCTATAGGAGCATAGTAATCACCATTAAGTGGTCCCCAGCAGAGTCGCCAGCTGTAGCAACCTGCCTAAAATTTTAACTTAGAGAGTCGCCACCTATTCTGAAGGGCGAATAGGAAACCCTACGCAGTATAGAGATCAGGGTAAGTTACTATATTCAGGTCGAGGGAAGGTGTTAGGCACCCTCAACCCTTTCCTATTGGCTTTGAATCTAAGGCAAAGGTTTGATGGCTAAGAGTATTAAGGTAAGGAAATGAATAAGGGGGAAAATTGAGATTTTAGGGTGGGGGACTCGCCTTGTTGCCAAGTGCCTACGTACCTCCTTATGGAGGATCAGAGTCTACGTAGTTCGGGGCACAGGATTGTACGCCTTAGAATTGAAATTTGATTTGAGATGGTTTTGAGGCTTTTTGAATGGCCTATCGTAGTTTGAATTTGATTTGAAAGGGCATTTTGAGTTGCCCAGGATAAAAATCCTGTAGTATCGTGGTTTAGTGTATTTTGAATGTTTGTTTGGGCGTACAACCCTGATTTAGTTTTGCACTATTAACCGCAACGATCAATAGATTCGATCGCCATAGTTAACAGATTTGAAGTTGCACCGTTACCAATTTTAATCAATTGATTTGATTATTACTGATAACGAATTAGGATATTTTTTAATAATTTGTATGATTTAATTTGTATCGTTACCCCTCGCAATCGATTGATTCGATTAAAAAGAATAATGAATTGAAGTATGGAAAATAGAAAGGTTAATCATCGCGACTAATAAGATAGTCGAAACCATTTAACCAAATAAAACTCATTTGGATTTAATTAATTAAATAATTAGATAATTGATTATTACCCACCGCGATCAATTAATTTAATCGAAGCGAATAATAAATAAAATTCTAACCTAAATTAGCTAAATTAGATTAACTATTAAATTAAAACTAATTGAAATTGAAATAAGGCTAATGTTTTATTTCTATGTTGTTTTTTTTCTTTAACATGTGAATTAGATTAAAGGAAATATTATACTTGTTTTTTCCTTTTCGCAAGAAACGTGGATATTACGTGGGTTACACAGCAAAACAACACTTTATCGATTTGGCAAAAATGCAGAGATCCTAAACCAAACAATTCTCAAATAATAAAAGATAGAAATTAAGTTTGACTATTTCCATTTTTATAACATATAAATCAATCTAATTTGAGCATTCATTTTCATTAAAATAAAAAATT
Organism: Vicia villosa; assembly: GCF_029867415.1. NCBI lineage: Eukaryota > Viridiplantae > Streptophyta > Magnoliopsida > Fabales > Fabaceae > Vicia > Vicia villosa. Next base: position 69,688,206 of record NC_081182.1, read on the forward strand.
AGTGTTGGCATTTTAGGTATAAGGAAACAAGTTATGAGAGGTTGAAAACACATATCAAAAACAAATGAATATAAATGAAAATAAGAACATAACAGAGCACATAACCCCTCTTTCGTCCGTCTTTTCCTGGGTTTCTCTCAATTTCACTTTTCTTCTTAAACTCATATTCTACCAATCCCTACTTCATTGCAAATAGACAAGCTAGCATATACACTCTCTCTTTTGGTGAAATCAAACACACGAAAGACATTAAAGCACATGGTGGAACTAAGACAATTTAATCAATACACAAACTGAGCATAGAAATCAGAGCAAGCTTGATAATCTCAACAAAACAGATCGGTACGAAAATATGACATAGATGAGAGATCTGGAGATTTACCGAGTTTGACAGTCTTCGATGAGCACCCCGAGGTGAGTTCTTCCTCTAATCTCTCTTTTCCTTTCGTGTTCGCAGGTGATTTGAAGATGAAGGCTCAGATGCTCAAAAACTTCGTTCGTGGCGGCGCTTCGATTTCCCCGAATCCCCCCCTCTCTCTCTATTCTTCTTCTATTTCTTTTATACTTAGGTTTTGGATTCGATTTAGGGAAAGATTAGATTAGATTAGGTTATTAGTTTGATTACGAATCTGTTTGTAATGTTAGTTTGAGATTGTAATTGATTCGCTCCCGGATTTGCTTGTAACTTCATCTAATAAAATTATTCAGCTTTGATTCTATGCTTCTTATGGTTAGATTTGATTTGCGTTTTTGTTATTGATTGAGTTTGATTCATGGAAAGTTTCTGGGCCTGGGCGGAAGACTGGAGTTCTAGGGTTTGTGTGGTTGCAGCGGCGCTGCAGATTGAGTTGGGGAAGGAGGTGAATAGGACCTGGGTCGGGTTGACCCGGTCCGGCTCTTGATCCACACGTGGCCCAACTGAACACCATATCTGACCCATTTCCAATCATAGCCCAATACGCTATTTACCCCCAGCCTATTTCCTAATTCTTATTAATCCAATTATAATAACAACCCATTAAAAATAATACCCTTAATAATAATAATAATACTTGATAACAATAGCTAATAATATTACTAATAATAATATTAATAATAGTTATCAATAATTATTAAAACCATAGTCTAAATGAGCATTTAGTGTAATTACCCTAGAATAATATTCCATTGTAATTAACTAAAATAAGCCAAAAATTTATAGAAATGATTAATATTTACCAACCAACATTTACAAACATTTCTAAATGGGCTTCAATTTTGTTTGGGCTCAAAGCACACCCCTTTTTCTAAATACATCCCCCTCTTTAAAGGTTAATGATCTTTAATAACAATCCAGATAATCATAAACCCATTAAATAATGGTAGTGTAATAACCACAAGGATGATAAAAGAGAAATCCCTAGAACGAGATATATGGCCATCAGTTGGGCCTAGTTACCTGCTAAATACACACCTAAATTTGATCAAAAGGTTTCATAAGAGGTTGAGTTTAACAATAGATATGTTAAACCCCATGACTCTTAGTTTCAATACCCTTAAACAGATTAAAAGATGCGAATCACATCGGGTAAATTTTGGGGTATGACACCAGTTTATAAATACAAATTGGTTTTAAACTGGTTATAAATTGAATTGAAACTGATTTAACAGTTAACTAAATTTTTATTGAAGTGGTTTTTGATAACTGAACTAAACCACAATTATGGTTCAGTGCAGATCAGTTCATGAACCATGAACACCCCTACCATTTAGTATGATCAGACTTTGTAAATAATATATATAATAGTTAATAAGAAAAAGTGCACTGGAAAAAAGTTACAGTGACATTTGGCATATGGTGGAAAAAAAAAACAATTAACCTTTTTTATTAGGGTTTGATGATCTAACTGTTGTTTCGGTTTTGAAAATATTGTCACAAAGAAAATTATTCGGACAGGTCGCGTATTAGGTCGCTTTCTTTAAGACATTTCATCGTACTGTCAATAATTATGCAAAGCAATTTGAGATTCGACGACATCTCCAGGATAAAACAGCTCATTCAGAGAATACGACTATCACTTGCACTGTGACGAATCATTTGAAGTACACCTTCAAATGGTATAATAACCAGTCGTAGTATCTGGAATTAATCCAATCGAAAACAGAAAAGAAAATATTTTGATGAAGCAGAGTAGGAAGAGAGAAGAGAGAATTCGAATGTGAATTTTGACCTAGTCAAAACAAAAAATTAATTCATCTAGACCGGATCGAGCCGCTCGGCCAGACGGATGGCGGCGGAGCGCGCGCATGTGTGTCTTTATGGCTTATGGGTGTGTCCTCACTCCTTTACAAAATTAGGGTACCCCTTGTGGTCCAACCCACTTGTCCAAGTTGGAATATATATACACTACTAATATTTGTATTCCCTCCTATTGTCCATTTGATGTCAATAAATCATTCCAATTCCAACTTCAAGTTAACATCATACCAAGATTTCCAACACTAACAGTAACATATGATTTGTACTATTTAATAGTTGTGGTACAATCCATGAGTTGGTTCGATCCATCAACACTTAGTGTGCGAATGCTTTCTATCTCTAATGAATGTATTAATGTAAATCTCTCAATTATTGATGCGAAGAATTATGACAAGTGGTGTAAATAGATGAATGTGTTGTTTGGTTATTAAGATGTTCTTGAAGTGATCAAGAATTGTGTTAATTTACTTGTAGAATGTGCACCTGCTGCACAAAGTACTACACACAAGGAGTAGAAGACGAAATATTTCAAATTTTTGTATCTCATTTATCAATGTGTTGATGCTGATAACTTTGAGAAGGTTAGTGACTGTACATTCTCAAAGTAAGCTTGAGAAATCTTGGAGAAAACTTATGCATGAGATGGTAAGGAAAAAGGTGATGAGGTTACAAACTCACAAGAGACCGATAGAGTTAATTCAAACGGGGAAGGAAACCAATAATGAATTTACTACAAGAATCAAGATATTCGTAATTCAAGTCAAAGCGTGCGGAGAGACAATCACAAAACAATATGTGGTTTGTAAAATCTTGAGATTTTTGATGTCAAAATTTGATAATCTAGTGGTTTCTATTGAAGAGTCAAAGGATATTTTAACCATGAGTAAAGAAGAGTTGCAAATTTCCCTTGAGGCTCATGAGAAAAGAATGGAGGATAGTTATGTTGACAATGCAAAGGCCGAAGTTGCTTTGCAAGCTTAATTTGTTGGAAAGTACAAGGTGAATGTAAAGTGGTCAATGAATAGAGGTAGAGGAAACTACCACTACAATGGTGGAAGAGACTCCCAAAAGTCCAACAATTCAAAATTCTAAAAGGGTGAAAGTAGCTAAAATAGAGGTAATGGATCAAGTAATTACAAAGGTGGCATTAATATAGGAAGAGGACGAAGATGTAAGAATGACAAGAACAATGTCCAATGTTACAATTACCAAAAGCTTGGACATTTTTCCCGCGAATGTCATGCCAATAAGAATGATCCACAAGAAGCTAAAACAAAGTTGCATGGCAAGAAGATGATGAGAGCACATTGTTAATGGTGATTGTTGAAGTAGAAAACAACACAGAAAAATGCATCCAAAACCGGGTACAATCGCTTGAAAACATGACGATGACTACACGAAAAGATGCAGAATGTAGTGATCAATGGTCCCTTGACTTTGAATGTTCAATGCACATGAAGGGAATGAAGTATTGGTTTGTTAAGATCAATCAAACATTGAAGAATAAGGTGAAATTCGCGGATGACAGCACACTTGCAGCAAAGGGTATTGGCTATGTACCAATCAAGAGGAAAAATAGTGAGTATTCCTTGATTGAAGATGTGTTGTAAATTCTGGGAGTCAAGTGTAATTTTGTAAGCATTGGTCAATTGCTTAAACAGAATTATAATATCCACATGGAAAATAAAATGTTGAAAGTTATGGATGCAAATGAGAGTTTAATCCTAAAGACCCCTATGGCTCTTAATAGAACATTCAAATTCGAATTAAAATTAGTGGAGCACACGTGTCTTTCAACGGATGTGATTAGGGAAGAATGGATATGTAACTATAGGCTTGGGTATTTTAATTTCAAGTACTTTAATTTTATGTAGAAAAATAACATGGTCATGGGGTTGTGATAGATCGATATGCAAACTAAAGTATGTGAAGAATGTGTGTAGGCCAAGCAACACCGAGACAACTTTAGCAAAGATGCATGATGCAAAACCAAGTGCCATCTTGAGGTATTGTATTCGAACGTTTATAAACAGATGTAAAGTGACTCAATCAGAGGCAATAGGTACTTTGCGACTTTCATTGACTATTCTAGTAGAAAGTTGTTGACTTACTTGATTAAAAGAAAAGATGAGATACTTGAAATATTCAAGAAGTTCAAATACATGGTGGAAAGTCAGTGATTTCATAGCAAAAACTCTAAAAACAAATGGTGGAGGTGAATATGTCTCAAATGATTTTGGAAAATTTTGTGATCAAGAGGGAATTATATATGAGGTAGTGCCACCCTATACGCTTTAAAAAAAATGGAGTTGCCGAGAGGAAGAATTGATTGATTATGAATGGAGTGAGAAGCACGTTAAAAGGGAAGAACTTTCCAAAAGAATTATGGCGAGAAGCGGTGTCCACAACTGCAGATTTGGTGAATAGGTGCCAAATATAGAAGCTAAAAAATATCACACCCGAAGAATCTTGGTCTGCATTCAAGCCAAACCTGAGTCACTTGAAGGTAAATGGTTTGGTAGCGGATATACATGTTTCGGATCAACTTAGAAAGAAGCTGGATGATAAAGGATAACAAATTATACTTTTTTGGGTATCATTCTATGACGCAGTCAGCAAAAGAATCATAATCAGTAGGAATGTGATTTTGATAAGTTGAAGGACTAGCAACATGCAGAATTTAATTTAAATGATGCTGGAATTGTTTATGCAGTGTTTGAAAATCCAGGAAATGCAACCGGTGAAGTTCAAGTTGATGAAAATGTAAAAAAGATCAACGAGGCAAAGAAGCATGCCCGTAAGACTACTAGATTGTGAGTTATTCTCAAGTAAATGATAATAGTCATCTTGTCCATTTTGTGCTCATGGCTGAATCTGAATCCGTGAAAATGGAGGAGGACTTGAGTGATCCAAATTGGATTTGTGTATGAAGGAGTTTGATATGACCGACTTTGGTCTCATGACATATTTCTTTGGCATTGAGTTTCACAAGTCAAAAAGGGGATTTCTCATGCATCAAATGAGGTATACTCTTGAGATATTGATAAGGTTTGAAATGGAGCATTCTAATATGGAAATTACCCCTGCAAAGACAATATTGTAGCTTGCAAAGAATGAAGACGAGAAGAATAGTAATCCAATGTAGTACATGTTGATGATGGTATCATTGTAGTACTTGTGCAATACGAGACCGGACTTGGCATCTAGTGTGAGCATAGTGAGAAGATTTATGGGGAAACCAAAGGCATCACACTTGGAAGCAGTCAAGAGAATTATGAGATATGTCAAAGATTCTATTGGTTGCGGAATTCTATTTCCCGCAATAAATAAGGGTTAAAGTTGTAAATTTTTCTGTTATACCAACTCAATCAAACTAGTGTGGAGATAAAGATGATTGAAAATTAACTATTGGATGCATACTTATGTATGGAGAAACACCAATCTCTTGGTGTTCTGAGAAGGAACCAATTATGGTGCCATCTTATTGCGAGGCTGATTACATTGCAATGTCTACGTATGTGTGTCAAGCTGTATGGTTTATAAATTTGATGAAGGAGCTGTACAAAAAAATGTATAATGTTATGACATTGATGTAGATAAAGTTCCCACTATAAACCTTGCTAAGAATCACTTTGCACATGGGAGAAGCAATCACATAGAGATGAGATTTTGCTACTTTAGAGAGCTTGTTAGTGAAGGAAAATTAAAATTGGAGTAATGCAAAAGTGAGGACCAAATGGCTAAGAATTACTAACTAAAGGAGTAACGATTGACGTGTTCAAGAGGTTGAAGAGGCGCATGAGTATGGAAGACTTGGAGAACTTGAATTAAGGTGGTGTGTTGAGAAAATGGAGTAATTCAAGTTGATGCAACTAGTTACAGCAGAAGTGTAACCGGTTATAGCCCCTTCAGTAGAGTTCAGAATCAAATAGAAGCTTCTCGTAACTGATACATGTTCAGTGTAATCGGTTACACCCCTTCAAGTTTTTTGCATTTTTGAGAAAAACTTCTTGTAATAGTTTACAGTTTTAGTGTAACCAGTTACCGGGTTGCAAAGTTTGTTTTCCTAATTAATTAGTTAGCTACATTATTTTGTATAGTTGTATAAATACCCGTGTTTGATCATTAATAAAGTAAAGTTGTATTTTTCACCTTAATTCTCTCATTCTCTCAATCTCTCAATCTCTACATTATTCACCATTTTTCTTGTGATTGGTGTGTTATCTAACAATATCCATACTATATTACAAAACACAATTTATTTTCAACCAAATGGTATGTCTACGTATGTGTTTCAAGCCGTATGGTTGATGTATTTGATTAAGGAGCTGTGCAGCAAAATGTATAAAGCTATAACATTGATGATAGATAACGTTTCCACTATAAACCTTGCTAAGAATCACTTTGCACATGGGAGAAGCAATCACATAGAAATGAGATTTTGCTACTTTAGAGAGCTTGTAAGTGAAGGAAAATTGAAATTGGAGTATTGCAAAAGTGAGGACCAAGTCAAAGAATTACTAACTAAAGGAGTAACTATTGAAGTGTTTCAAGAGGCTGGAGAGGCGCATGAGTATGGAATACTTGGAGAAGTTGAATTAATGCAGTGTGTTGAGAAAATGGGGTAATTCAAGTTGATGCAACTAGTTACAACAGAAGTGTAACCGGTTATAGCCCCTTCTGTAGAGTTCAGAATCAAATAGAAGCTTCTCGTAACCGGATACATTTTTCGTGTAATCGGTTACATCCCTTCAAGTTTTTTGTATTTTTGAGACAAAAGCTTCTCGTAATCGGTTATAGTTTTAGTGTAACCAGTTACCGAGTTGCAAAGTTTTTTTCCTAATTAATTAGTTAGCTACATTGTTTTGTATAGTTGTATAATCACACGTGTTAGATCATTAATAAAGTAAAGTCGTATTTTTTTACCTCAATTGTTTCAATCTCTTCATTATTCACCATTGTTCTTGTGACTGGGTTGTTACCTAACAATATCCATACTATATTACAAAACACAATCTATTTTCAACCAAATGGTATGTCATGAATTGAAGGCGTTTGGAAGCTTTCACTTTGAGTTTTTCTTGTCTTCGGTCTTCTTTGTGAGTCAAACTGCTTCTATGACTCTCTTCAAGAATCACTTTCTTAATCTCTTCATCATTAGGAATGCAAATACGATCTCGGAATCTCAATACACCACGCGCATCTAACTTGAAATCATCATTCTCAAGTCGATCGGTTCCTACCATCAAATCCACCAACTTCACATCTAGCTTCTGAGCCTCTTTGATATTGTCGAGAAAGTCATTGTTAATCTTTAACATTCCCAACATAACACTATGCGGTGTCACTTCACAAACTAAGCTCAAATCTCGGAACTGCTCAATCAACTCCAGCTCCTTAGCCATCATAGCCGACATATGCAAAGTCTTTCGGCTTAAAGCATCGGCCACAACATTAGCTTTTCCGGGATGATAGTTCAAATCGAAATCATAATCTTTCAATAATTCTAACCACCTTCGCTGCCTCATATTCAACTCTTTCTGATCAAAAAGGTACTTTAAACTCTTATGGTCACTAAACACTTCGAATCTAGAACCATAAAGATAATGCCTCCAAATTTTCAACACAAAGACCACTGCAGCCAACTCTAAATCATGCGTAGGATAATTATTTTCATGAGTTCTCAACTGTCTAGACGCACAAGCCACCACTTTACCATTCTGCATAAGCACACCACCTAACCCCATCAGACAAGCATCACAGTACACAACAAAAGGCTCTCCCGGATTAGGCAAAGTAAAAAATGGAGCCGGCGTCAACCTCTTCTTCAACTCATTGAAACTTTCTTCGCATCGAATATCCCACACAAAAGCTTTTCCCTTGCAAGTCAATCTTGTCAATGGAAGTGCCAATTTAGAAATTCCTTCGATAAACCATCTATAGTAACCGGCTAAACCCAAGAAGCTTCTAAACTCAATAGCTGATTTCGGAGCTTCCCATTGTAACACAGCATCAACTTTAGAAGGATCCATGGTAATGCCATGACCAGAAATGACATGACCAAGGAAACTAACTTCACGCAACCAGAATTCACACTTAGACAACTTGGCATACAACTTCCTCTCTTTCAAAACTTGCAACACAACTCTCAGATGCTCTTCATGTTCTTCTTCAGATTTAGAGTAAATAAGAATGTCATCAATGAATACCACTACAAACCGATCCAAATAAGTATGAAAAATACGGTTCATGTACTCCATGAATACTCCGGGCGCATTAGTAACACCGAAGGGCATCACCGAATACTCGTAGTGTCCATATCGAGTCCTGAACACGGTCTTCTGAATATCATCTTCTTTTACTCTGATCTGGTGATATCCGGACCTCAAATCAATTTTAGAAAACACACTAGCACCCACCAATTGATCCATCAAGTCATCAATTCTTGGAAGCGGATACTTGTTCTTGATCGTCACTTTATTCAATTGCCGATAATCAACACAACGTCTCATACTTCCATCTTTCTTCTTTACTAACAACACGGGCGCTCCCCACGGCAATACACTTGGTCTTACAAACTTTTTCTCAAGCAACTCTTCTAATTGCTTCTTCAATTCAGACAACTCAGATACGGACATCCTATACGGTGCCATAGAAACAGGTCTGGTACCAGGTACAAGATCAATCGCAAACTCAACTTCTCTTTCTGGGGGTACATCAGGAATTTCATCAGGAAACACATCAGGAAATTCTCGCACCACCTTTAGCTCATCAATTCTAACTTAATTCTCAAAAGATAATGACGCCATCAAGGAGAACATCTGTGCTTCGTCTTGCATCAATTGGCTCAACTGCTTACCATTCAACAAACCAACTCCTTCTTCCTCGGGAGAAGAAAACCTCAAGGACTTGTTAAAATAGTTGATATGAACATAGTTATACTCTAACCAATTCATACCTAAGATCACATCTAATCCACTCAACGGCAAACAAATCAAGTCAACAGCAAAGTCTTTGTCGAAGATCGACAAAGGACACTTTGAACACATCAGAAAAGTAGTCACCGATCCCTTAGTTGGAAGATCGACAACCATCTCTCCATTCATGGAAGACAACATAAGTCCCAATCTTTCAACACAATCAGAAGCAATAAAACAATGAGTAGCACCAGTATCAATAATAGTGATTAAAGGAGTACTATTAATGAAACATATACCTCTGATGAGTCGGTCTCCACTAGCTCTAGGAGTCCCAGCTAAAGCAAACACCTTTCCACCAGATTGTGCCTTCTTCTTTGGACACTGGCTACCAATGTGTCCCTCTTCGCCACACGTGAAACATACCATGTCCTTTTGCTTGCAATCAGACATTGCATGTCCCAGCTTACCACATCTGAAACACTTCCTCGCATCAGCAGTACACGCATTGTTCTTATGACCAGGTTGACCACACTTGAAGCATACAATCCTAGAAGGAGCATCTCCCCCACTAGACCTCTGACCATGAGTAACTCTTTGTTTCCCTTTACCAGCATGATACGGTTTCCCACGGCTTTGTTGATTCTTGCCTCTTCTATCACTAACCATCTTGTGATGAGCATTACTATCTTCCTCAAAGATCCTACAACTGTCAACCAAATCAGAAAATAAACGGATCTTTTGGTACCCAACAGCCTTCTTGATCTCCGAGCGTAACCCATTCTGAAACTTGATGCACTTAGAAAATTCAGCACCTTCGCCATCAAAGTGAGGATAGAACTTAATCAACTCAGTGAACTTGGCAGCATACTCGGTCACAGACTTGTTCCCTTGCGTCAACTCTAGGAATTCTATCTCTTTCTTACCCCGAACATCTTCAGGATAATACTTCCTCAGAAATTCCCTACGAAACACATTCCAAGTGACTTCCTCACCTGAAAACTCCAACCTAGCAAGCATCTCCAACCACCAATCATCAGCTTCCTTAGCCAGTATATGAGTGCCATATCTAACCTTCTGTGCAGGAGTACAATCCATAACACGGAAGATTCGCTCGAGCTCCTTCAACCAATCAAGAGCACCATCAGGATCATGTGTACCCTTGAACACCGGCGGATTCTCCCTTTGGAAAGTCACCAAACTACGAGATCCAGCATTCTCGTTAGCATTCGGTTGGTTCTGCATAGCCTGAGCCATCGCTTCCAAAGCAGCAGCTATCACAACATCATTCCTCCCAGCCATAGCGTCACTACAACACAAAAACAATCAGCATAAACAACAAAACACGATTGTTAGACTACACTACGACTCGACACTTGGCCGAACAAGACCGACCTGCTCTGATACCACTAATGTAACACCCCAAATCTACCCCAAGCATTTATGCGGAAAATATCAGAGTATACAAATTCTCAACAGAATCAGGATGTCACACATTCAACATAAACATAAACCTGTCATGCTTTTTAAACTAATACATAACACTATCAGGATTGGAATGAACAAAACTCATAACATATATCTCAACTTCTGAATAACATATTATTCATAGTGTCATACCCCAAAATTTGCCCACACTTTTCAAAAAGTCAAAATTATTTTTAAAATTGGATTTTATAAAATATTGGGTTCATTTACATTGACATCCAAAATTTTATAAATATTTGATTTAAAGTCTATTTTAAAAATATAATAGTTTACTCTTAAATTGTTATATTTTAATAAATAGCAAAATAATGACCGATGCTTCATAAACTTTCAATTAGCTTTTTATTTTGAACAAATAATATAGCATAGTTGGTAAGGAGGTAAGGTTTGTAAGTACGTGGTCATGGGTTCGAATTCTACTCCTAACATTTTCCATTCTATTTATTACTAACTTTATTTCCATTTTTTAAAATTATCTTCAAAACCCAAAAATTGTTTTTTTAATTACATTTTTATATATTTATTTTAATTTATGAAATTCTTCATTCAAAATAAAAAAAATCAAAACAAAATAGATGACAAAAGGTGGGCGCCCATTTTTAAGGCTTCTAGAAGCCAAATCAATTTCTTTAAAAGACCTTTAACCACCATCAAGAGCATGATCTCATGAATTTGGAAAATTTTTAAAAATAACAAGGAAAGAATCTTTAATTTTCATGGTCATCAAAAACATGTTTTTTTGCCATAAACATTCACCCACTCACTCTATAAATTGAGAACATTTCTTCAGCACAAGGGGACTGACCATTTAAACTTTTTTTTCACGGCACAAAACCTCTGCAGTTAACAATCCTAACCTGCACTACCACGCTTAAGTTAACCTCTCTCACATGTACATATTTTCGCACCCATTACCACACGTACAAACTAACCCTAATACACAAAAATTTCTAACCCTTATTCAACCTCCACACTTACAGCAACCATTCAAAACCGTAGCCCAATTCTATACACGAATCCTAACCTATTCTCTCCGGAGAGCCGAACAATCAACCCTTATATCCTCTCCCTCATATCACACTCACGTACAAACAAGGACCACCACTCTACCCCTAAACACTAACACTCACGTCCAAATTCTCAGACCACACTGTATATTCATTCTTAAACTTTGAACAACACTAACCCTTTTTCCATCTGTTTCACGTACAAATTCATCCCACCAAAAAAAAAAAAACTCTTCAATACCACTACAACTAACACTACAATATAACATTTATACAAAAAAAAATCTTTTTGTTTTGTTTTGTTTGTTTGTGTTTGCAGAAAAAAATAACAGAAGTAGAGGAAATAAGGTGGAGGCCAAATCGCAAAGCCGCCATTCTCCGACCAGCCCTCCGATCTGCACATCCGCAAGCAGCCCACACAACATCCGTTTCCACACCGCATACAACCGTAGGAAGAAGCTCCGATTAACCTGTCAGCACCGCTCATCGCCGTTGTGATTCAACATTACAGATCCATGACGCAGCACCAACAAAGCCTCGATCTATCTCCAGCCACCGCAAAGCCTCCTCCTTCCGATCGGAACTGTTACCGGCAAACGGACACCACTGCGGTCTCCCCCACAACCGAAGCTGCCGGAAATTGCACCACAGCCGTAGCCGCCCGATCCTCCCTATCCGGTGATGTACGCTTCCGAGCTCTGCCATAACTACTGGGTACGATGTATTTTCTACCGCATTTTTTGTCGCTGCTAATAAGCTCTTTGCATTTTTGCTTTTCTATTTCTTCTATGTTTCCATGGTGTACTTGTTGTTATGTCAATATATGTCATTTATTTATTTTAAATTGGTTATTAGTGGTGGCCAGCTAACTATTCTAATATATCACCCGTACTGTACGGTTTACTGAACAAGGTGATCATGACTATGTTCTAACAGTGTGGTCTGGTCTGTTTTCGTTTCATGTGTTTAATTGATAAACCACAAACCATAATAATTATATATAGTGATTTGTGTTGCTTTATAAAAAATATATAAAAAAAAAGAAAGTGGTGTGTTGGCTGTCACGTACAGCCTTAGTTGTTTTTTAAAAAAAATTCTTTTTTTTGGTTTCATATGTCCTTTAGTAAGTAGATTTTTGTTCTAAAAAATTTTTAAACAAAAAAGTAACCAATAAGTATAAAATACAAAAAAAAATGCTCTTTTAGATTTAGGTTTTTAATCCAATTAAAATATATATACATATAATAACAAAAACACAAAAAATATGTTATTTAATTTTCAATATCTTTTTAGAATTTAATATGTTTATTTATAATTTTCTTTAGTTAATTGTCATGATTATTTGTTAGTGTTTTCACTTCATTTCTTATCATCATTTTATGTATATATCATTTTATGTATATATATCCGTACTAACATTTTTTTGTTGATTGCGAGATACTATCTTGAGCAACGCACTATTTAGTGGACACTCGCAAGTTCTATCTTATTTCGTATATATTAATCTTGTTACTCCCCGCTTTAATTTTTATTCACATTTGGTAAATTGTAATCCCCATCCCCGAAGCCCTGTAATAGCGTAGGACTTTCTTTTCCGCTTTTTACTTTCTGCACCCTGTAAACTGCTATAAACTGCTAGATGTATGTTTAATAGGATTGTATGAAAAGATAACAATTGAACGTTAGCTCACTAACTCCAAAGATAAATAATTGAATCCAACACACCTGCACTCACTCACCCCTAGGGTACGCCTCTCTTGGTTGCCTTCGATTATAAGGTCGTGTCCCTCAAATGTAGAGGTACCCATTAGCAAAAGTCCCTCGATTAAAAATCATCGCAAAGATCATAAGTCCCTCGATGACCCACGATGTTGCCTACGATGATATGATCTAGTCCCTCGAATGGTTGCCTAGGAAGCGATGATTATCCCTCCGAATATTGCTAAAGGTACCTCTACCTGTTGCCTTCAACGACCTCGATGACCCGCACGTCCAATATAAACAAGGACTACCTACTTCTATATAGTATGGATAGTCCTAGGAGCTTTAAAAAGCATAGAAAAAGACCAACTATTTAGGGTAGTGCTCTTAGTATGCCTAGCTCAATTAAAAACATCTTTTCAATACTCTCTCAAAAACTAAGGCTACGCATTTACGCTAAAGTCCTTATGCCCCTTTTCAACTCAAAACAAACAAACATGAGCTAAGCAAACTAAGAGCCCGTAGATAACTACGGATGAAAAGGGTGTTTGCACCTTCCCTTTTCATAACCTACCCCCGAGCCCGTTTCTTTTTAAAAAAGGTCTTTTTATGTACTTTTTACCTTTCCTAAAATTGGACAAAATAAAAGTCGGTGGCGACTCGTGCTTACCGCAACATTGGTTGCTTTAAAAAATAAAAGTCAGTTCACCGTGTTACAGAACTGGCGACTCTGCTGGGGATTCTTTAAGAGGGGTTTACCTTAGGGCTTAGTTCATTGTAAATGTTTTTAATTGTTTGTTTGTATGCTTTAATTTTTAAAAGGAAATGCTTGGGTTTGTTATTGTGTGAAAGATCCTACACCCGGATCTGAGTACCTTAGGTAAATGGCATGAGATCAAGGAGACTGCACAGCGTATACTGATGTGGTTGATCTGATGGCCATCGTTAGTGTGACACATTGGTTTGTCCTGGTGTTCCTTGGGATCCGACCTGAGGAAATGCTTGGCTACTGCGTGGTGTCATTAAGCACTAATTCGCCCCTAGAACCTTAGTTGAACTAAACTTTGGCCTTTTAGAAAGTAGCGAGATGGCTGGCTTTGGTTCCGACTGAAGTTGGTTGATACTCGAAGCTACACTCATATGGACTGGACTTTCGGGACCTTTTCGATTGGTGATTCGATCGCCGAACTGAGATAAGCGCCTTCGAGAAAGGTCAATGATATGAGCTCCCTAGAACCCGATCTTTATCTAGGACAGGTTGAGCCAACTAAACTTCAGTTGGGAGGGTACTTACCTATGGATTCCATGCAAGCCTTTAAACTTAAGGACACTTGTGTGACTTGATTGTTATCTAACCGTTTGGTTTCCTTGCAGGATTTGTTTATACCCTAACCATTTTGGTTTCCTTGCAGGATTTGTTTATACCCTAACCGTTTGGTTTTCTTGCAGGATTTGTGTATACACTAACAACTTGAACTCTTTGTAGGACTTACTCGTCCTCATCACCTAACTAACCTTTTTCAAGGATCTCAAGTATTTAGGGCGCGCAGTTCCAGGTGCCATCATCAAGAGCCAGATTCCTAACAAGGGGCAGGAGGATTTATTTTCCCCTAGCCAGATACCTTCAAACTCAAAGGTACAGTTCCTATCAAGGGGCAAGGGGATTTATTTTCCTCTAGCCATATGCCTTCACAATCAAAAGTATTGTACCCCGAATCAGAGGCTATGACCCACTGGATATGGTGAGCCTGATTCTTAAAGAAGGACGTTCAAAGATGGAAGTCGTAGTTCTTCAACAAAGCTGCAACTACATTTCAATGTTGCAAATTGGGTTCCAGAAAGATCCTTGAAAACATTGCATATGCATTTGCATACATATCATTGCATAACAGGTTTCCAGACAACGAGCTTATCATTTTCTGCCTCAAATCCCTAAAGCTTGATACTTACAACTCCTTTGTGGCTTCGTCAGAATCTTCTTCTTAGAGGTAATCTGTAGTTCAGATACGAACACTTGGTTTGATTTCCTCTCTGGGGCACTTGGTCAGTCGATCGATAATTGCCAACTAGTCCGAGATAAGGTACAAGACCTGATTGATGCAAAGGCTATCATATTCACACCTGCAGGCCAGATTTGAAGTTCTCCTTTGACTCAATGGACCTTCTGAAGCAATAAGTCCATACGGAGAAAATCTCCTCAATGTTGGCAATTCGTAATTTCTCATGCATTTTCATGCGCAATCTTTCTTGTTCTTGTTCAATATTGTCTATATGCAATACTTGTTTGTTTTTGAACTATAATAATGATGCATTGGATATGTTTGTCTTGAAAAAATTCATTCGTTCTCGCTCTAATATGTTTTTATTTGCTTGTGATACCAAACTCTCAGTGATAAAGCATGATGACTCTGAAGGGAGAATGACGAACGCATAATACCAATAATCTCAAATGGTGTGCTTTCGAGTAAAACCCTGTTGATGATGTACAGGCATTGTTTCAAATTCCCAAACACTGGAGATATAAGGAAGTTAATCCCTTGTCAACCCCTTTGAGCCTTGAAGTAGGAGTTTCTTTTCTATACGAAAAAACCCTCACATTTAACCTAGGGGCAGGGTAGTGTTCGGTTAAACTGATTGAGTGTTCAAAATTCAGCAGGAGCTCGCATCTAAGGATACAACAATGGTTATCCTTCAAAAGGTTGGGCAAAAGTCGAGACCGCAATGATTATCCCTCACATTTGGATGTCAAAATATGACGATACAACAACGACTATCCCTCGTCGGCCAAGAAATAAGGCAGTCACAATCTTTTCAACGAATCAAAGACATCTCAGGGTCATACGACTTGTTCAAAAAAGAAAATAATGGAAAAAGGAAAAAAAAGAAAAGAAAGCCCGCTAAGTCAACAAACTTGAAAACAAGTGACTTAGGCAAAAGTTAGGGCATCCCGCTGGACTTCAAACTCGGAATTCAAAATAATTGTCCAGGCAAAAGTTAGGGAAACAAAAAAGGATCCTCAACAAAAGGGGCAAATTCGCATGTCTATAAATTCAAGATCGTGACTGCCACGTCCGAACACCTCATCGATTCCTCAAATCGACTCAAACTCTTCTTGAAGGATGAATGCTCACGTCAATTTAACTGAACTTAGGTTGGAGAACATCACGAAGGGGGTGGGCACCAATAAAATTTTGAGCCTAAACATCCATTTTTTTCTAAAAAAAACGTGAACCTGACCACGTTACAACCCTCAAAAGTCCTAATTGAAGCAGGGTTAATTCGAAAGCATACTGTAAACGAGAATACGGTAAACTGACTCCTAGGAGTTCTGCTAAAACGCTTGAGTTGGTATCACACCACCTTTCACAAAAATAGATGTTTTCAAAAATTTCCTCTTTAAAACTTCAAGACAAACATGAACTTTGCATTAGAATTATATTTCTCATTTTAAACATTCTTTGCATATGAACAAGTACTTGACACCAGGAAAGCTTCCATCATGAGCTGCAGATGAAAAGTTTAATCCTTTCAAGGGACAAGTTGTCTTCAGAACTCCGTTGAGTTCGAGCGAGAATACCTCAAGTTCTGATCACCCTCAGGGGCACAAAAGCAGTTGGATACTCCGTTGAGTAATAGTTCAGTCAATCTGGGGCAATCAGGTCAAGATTTGAAGAATCTCTCAAAAGTGTTGAACAATCAGGGGCATGCACCCAAGCATAGTTGAAAATTACCTCCGACCCAGATTAATTAGGGGCATTGTTCCTAAGTTCATGATACTGGGGCAGGTTGCTCAGAAAGTCCTCCAGACAGACAAAGTTGCTTCAAAAGCGCATCAAAAAGAAAAAATATTTCTTACGCTAGACTCAGTTGGCTAAAGGCCAATATACACAAGGGGCATGACATGGTGTTATCCCATTCATCTGGGGAAGTCAAGTCGAGATTCAAATAATCTCTCAAAAGCGCTGAACAGTCAGAGATTTATTTTCCCTGCAAAACACTGATACAATTTACTGTCATCATTAAACAACATTTTGCATTCATACATCATATACCTCATAGCATAAGCATAACATTCTCATTCATTTCAAAAACAGTCATAATACATTACATGCATCATGACATCGCATAAGAAACTAACTTTACCTTTTCAGGTCACTTCCCAGTCGAATATCATTTATAGTACCGGGACAATCAAGACAAGGACTTAATCCTGACACTCATTCATGGCAATGGAGCCTCTGACAATGGAGTCATCAATCGATCACGACAATGGAGTCAAAATGATCGCGGCAATAGAGCCACCGAAAATGGAGTCACAAATTGATCATGACAATGGAGTCAAAATGATCGCGGCAATAGAGCCACCGACAATGGAGTCACAAATTGATCATGACAATGGAGTCAAAATGATCGCGGCAATGGAGCCTCTGACAATGGAGTCATCAATCGATCACGACAATGGAGTCAAAATGATCGCGGCAATAGAGCCACCGAGAATGGAGTCACAAATTGATCATGACAATGGAGTCAAAATGATCGCGGCAATAGAGCCACCGACAATGGAGTCACAAATTGATCCTGACAAGGGAGTCAAATAATCACGGCAATAGAGCCACCGACAATGGAGTCCCAAATGGATCATGATAATGGAGTTAAAATGATCACGGCAATGGAGCCACCGACAATGGAGTCCCAAATGGATCATGATAATGGAGTTAAAATGATCACGGCAATGGAGCCACCGACAATGGAGTCCCAATTGACCATGACAATGGAGTCAAAATGATCACGGCAATTGAGCCACCGACAATGGAGTCACAAATGGATCATGATAATGGAGTCAAAATGATCACGGCAATGGAGCCACCGACAATGAAGTCATAATTGATCACGACAATGGAGTCTAAATGATCACGGCAATGGAGCCACCGACAATGGAGTCACAATTGATCACGACAATGGAGTCAAAACGATTACGGCAATGGAGCCATCGGCAATGGAGCCACCGACAATGGAGTCACCAATTTAATCCCGATTCTTAGTAACAAGAGGTGGTCAAGACAATGGAGTCAACGATCTAATCTTAATACTTCGATAATGGAGCCAACAATTCAATTCAGAAACAATTTAGAGGAGATTGAGGATAAGAAAGTCAGATACAGCCTAACGAACGGTTCATTCTGATGTTCTCATATACTCATCATCTTCAGATGCAGTCTAACGTACGACTACACTCTGACCTTCATACGATCAAAAGACTTGTGGCATCTTTAAGCCCACCTCCGACAGCATCCTGTCAATCCAACTAATGGCATCTTTAAGCCCATTCAAACCATCAATAGCACTATTCCCTGCACCAGCAAGTGCAAATTTTTGGGTATTTTAGTGTTCAATCCTCTTCCACCTTCAGATCCCGAGTGGCGGATACGCCAATCTACATTTTCAGGTTCAAGAAGATTGAACAGGGGCAGCTGTCATACCCCAAAATTTGCCCACACTTTTCAAAAAGTCAAAATTATTTTTAAAATTGGATTTTATAAAATATTGGGTTCATTTACATTGACATCCAAAATTTTATAAATATTTGATTTAAAGTCTATTTTAAAAATATAATAGTTTACTCTTAAATTGTTATATTTTAATAAATAGCAAAATGCTGACCGATGCTTCATAAACTTTCAATTAACTTTTTATTTTGAACAAATAATATAGCATAGTTGGTAAGGAGGTAAGGTTTGTAAGTACGTGGTCATGGGTTCGAATTCTACTCCTAACATTTTCCATTCTATTTATTACTAACTTTATTTCCATTTTTTTAAATTATCTTCAAAACCCAAAAATTGTTTTTTTAATTACATTTTTATATATTTATTTTAATTTATGAAATTCTTCATTCAAAATAAAAAAAAAAATCAAAACAAAATAGATGACAAAAGGTGGGCGCCCATTTTTAAGGCTTCTAGAAGTCAAATCAATTTCTTTAAAAGACCTTTAACCACCATCAAGAGCATGATCTCATGAATTTGGAAAATTTTTAAAAATAACAAGGAAAGAATCTTTAATTTTCATGGTCATCAAAAACATGTTTTATTGCCATAAACATTCACCCACTCACTCTATAAATTGAGAACATTTCTTCAGCACAAGGGGACTGACCATTTAAACTTTTTTTTTTTCACGGCACAAAACCTCTGCAGTTAACAATCCTAACCTGCACTACCACGCTTAAGTTAACCTCTCTCACATGTACATATTTTCGCACCCATTACCACACGTACAAACTAACCCTAATACACAAAAATTTCTAACCCTTATTCAACCTCCACACTTACAGCAACCACTCAAAACCGTAGCCCAATTCTATACACGAATCCTAACCTATTCTCTCCGGAGAGCCGAATAATCAACCCTTATATCCTCTCCCTCATATCACACTCACGTACAAACAAGGACCACCACTCTACCCCTAAACATTAACACTCACGTCCAAATTCTCAGACCACACTGTATATTCATTCTTAAACTTTGAACAACACTAACCCTTTTTCCATCTGTTTCACGTACAAATTCATCCCACCAAAAAAAAAAAAACTCTTCAATACCACTACAACTAACACTACAATATAACATTTATACAAAAAAAAATCTTTTTTTTTTGTTTTGTTTGTTTGTGTTTGCAGAAAAAAATAACAGAAGTAGAGGAAATAAGGTGGAGGCCAAATCGCAAAGCCGCCATTCTCCGACCAGCCCTCCGATCTGCACATCCGCAAGCAGCCCACACAACATCCGTTTCCACACCGCATACAACCGTAGGAAGAAGCTCCGATTAACCTGTTAGCACCGCTCATCGCCGTTGTGATTCAACATTACAGATCCATGACGCAGCACCAACAAAGCCTCGATCTATCTCCAGCCACCGCAAAGCCTCCTCCTTCCGATCGGAACTGTTACCGGCAAACGGACACCACTGCGGTCTCCCCCACAACCGAAGCTGCCGGAAATTGCACCACAGCCGTAGCCGCCCGATCCTCCCTATCCGGTGATGTACGCTTCCGAGCTCTGCCATAACTACTGGGTACGATGTATTTTCTACCGCATTTTTTGTCGCTGCTAATAAGCTCTTTGCATTTTTGCTTTTCTATTTCTTCTATGTTTCCATGGTGTACTTGTTGTTATGTCAATATATGTCATTTATTTATTTTAAATTGGTTATTAGTGGTGGCCAGCTAACTATTCTAATATATCACCCGTACTGTACGGTTTACTGAACAAGGTGATCATGACTATGTTCTAACAGTGTGGTCTGGTCTGTTTTCGTTTCATGTGTTTAATTGATAAACCACAAACCATAATAATTATATATAGTGATTTGTGTTGCTTTATAAAAAATATAAAAAAAAAAAAGAAAGTGGTGTGTTGGCTGTCACGTACAGCCTTAGTTGTTTTTTAAAAAAATTTCTTTTTTTTGGTTTCATATGTCCTTTAGTAAGTAGATTTTTGTTCTAAAAAATTTTTAAACAAAAAAGTAACCAATAAGTATAAAATACAAAAAAAAATGCTCTTCTAGATTTAGGTTTTTAATCCAATTAAAATATATATACATATAATAACAAAAACACAAAAAATATGTTATTTAATTTTCAATATCTTTTTAGAATTTAATATGTTTATTTATAATTTTCTTTAGTTAATTGTCATGATTATTTGTTAGTGTTTTCACTTCATTTCTTATCATCATTTTATGTATATATCATTTTATGTATATATATCCGTACTAACATTTTTTTGTTGATTGCGAGATACTATCTTGAGCAACGCACTATTTAGTGGACACTCGCAAGTTCTATCTTATTTCGTATATATTAATCTTGTTACTCCCCGCTTTAATTTTTATTCCCATTTGGTAAATTGTAATCCCCATCCCCGAAGCCCTGTAATAGCGTAGGACTTTCTTTTCCGCTTTTTACTTTCTGCACCCTGTAAACTGCTATAAACTGCTAGATGTATGTTTAATAGGATTGTATGAAAAGATAACAATTGAACGTTAGCTCACTAACTCCAAAGATAAATAATTGAATCCAACACACCTGCACTCACTCACCCCTAGGGTACGCCTCTCTTGGTTGCCTTCGATTATAAGGTCGTGTCCCTCAAATGTAGAGGTACCCATTAGCAAAATTCCCTCGATTAAAAATCATCGCAAAGATCATAAGTCCCTCGATGACCCACGATGTTGCCTACGATGATATGATCTAGTCCCTCGAATGGTTGCCTAGGAAGCGATGATTATCCCTCCGAATATTGCTAAAGGTACCTCTACCTGTTGCCTTCAACGACCTCGATGACCCGCACGTCCAATATAAACAAGGACTACCTACTTCTATATAGTATGGATAGTCCTAGGAGCTTTAAAAAGCATAGAAAAAGACCAACTATTTAGGGTAGTGCTCTTAGTATGCCTAGCTCAATTAAAAACATCTTTTCAATACTCTCTCAAAAACTAAGGCTACGCATTTACGCTAAAGTCCTTATGCCCCTTTTCAACTCAAAACAAACAAACATGAGCTAAGCAAACTAAGAGCCCGTAGATAACTACGGATGAAAAGGGTGCTTGCACCTTCCCTTTTCATAACCTACCCCCCGAGCCCGTTTCTTTTTAAAAAAGGTCTTTTTCTGTACTTTTTACCTTTCCTATAATTGGACAAAATAAAAGTCGGTGGCGACTCGTGCTTACCGCAACATTGGTTGCTTTAAAAAATAAAAGTCAGTTCACCGTGTTACAGAACTGGCGACTCTGCTGGGGATTCTTTAAGAGGGGTTTACCTTAGGGCTTAGTTCATTGTAAATGTTTTTAATTGTTTGTTTGTATGCTTTATTTTTTAAAAGGAAATGCTTGGGTTTGTTATTGTGTGAAAGATCCTACACCCGGATCTGAGTACCTTAGGTAAATGGCATGAGATCAAGGAGACTGCACAGCGTATACTGATGTGGTTGATCTGATGGCCATCGTTAGTGTGACACATTGGTTTGTCCTGGTGTTCCTTGGGATCCGACCTGAGGAAATGCTTGGCTACTGCGTGGTGTCATTAAGCACTAATTCGCCCCTAGAACCTTAGTTGAACTAAACTTTGGCCTTTTAGAAAGTAGCGAGATGGCTGGCTTTGGTTCCGACTGAAGTTGGTTGATACTCGAAGCTACACTCATATGGACTGGACTTTCGGGACCTTTTCGGTTGGTGATTCGATCGCCGAACTGAGATAAGCGCCTTCGAGAAAGGTCAATGATATGAGCTCCCTAGAACCCGATCTTTATCTAGGACAGGTTGAGCCAACTAAACTTCAGTTGGGAGGGTACTTACCTATGGATTCCATGCAAGCCTTTAAACTTAAGGACACTTGTGTGACTTGATTGTTATCTAACCGTTTGGTTTCCTTGCAGGATTTGTTTATACCCTAACCATTTTGGTTTCCTTGCAGGATTTGTTTATACCCTAACCGTTTGGTTTTCTTGCAGGATTTGTGTATACACTAACAACTTGAACTCTTTGTAGGACTTACTCGTCCTCATCACCTAACTAACCTTTTTCAAGGATCTCAAGTATTTAGGGCGCGCAGTTCCAGGTGCCATCATCAAGAGCCAGATTCCTAACAAGGGGCAGGAGGATTTATTTTCCCCTAGCCAGATACCTTCAAACTCAAAGGTACAGTTCCTATCAAGGGGCAAGGGGATTTATTTTCCTCTAGCCATATGCCTTCACAATCAAAAGTATTGTACCCCGAATCAGAGGCTATGACCCACTGGATATGGTGAGCCTGATTCTTAAAGAAGGACGTTCAAAGATGGAAGTCGTAGTTCTTCAACAAAGCTGCAAATACATTTCAATGTTGCAAATTGGGTTCCAGAAAGATCCTTGAAAACATTGCATATGCATTTGCATACATATCATTGCATAACAGGTTTCCAGACAACGAGCTTATCATTTTCTGCCTCAAATCCCTAAAGCTTGATACTTACAACTCCTTTGTGGCTTCGTCAGAATCTTCTTCTTAGAGGTAATCTGTAGTTCAGATACGAACACTTGGTTTGATTTCCTCTCTGGGGCACTTGGTCAGTCGATCGATAATTGCCAACTAGTCCGAGATAAGGTACAAGACCTGATTGATGCAAAGGCTATCATATTCACACCTGCAGGCCAGATTTGAAGTTCTCCTTTGACTCAATGGACCTTCTGAAGCAATAAGTCCATACGGAGAAAATCTCCTCAATGTTGGCAATTCGTAATTTCTCATGCATTTTCATGCGTAATCTTTCTTGTTCTTGTTCAATATTGTCTATATGCAATACTTGTTTGTTTTTGAACTATAATAATGATGCATTGGATATGTTTGTCTTGAAAAAATTCATTCGTTCTCGCTCTAATATGTTTTTATTTGCTTGTGATACCAAACTCTCAGTGATAAAGCATGATGACTCTGAAGGGAGAATGACGAACGCATAATACCAATAATCTCAAATGGTGTGCTTTCGAGTAAAACCCTGTTGATGATGTACAGGCATTGTTTCAAATTCCCAAACACTGGAGATATAAGGAAGTTAATCCCTTGTCAACCCCTTTGAGCCTTGAAGTAGGAGTTTCTTTTCTATACGAAAAAACCCTCACATTTAACCTAGGGGCAGGGTAGTGTTCGGTTAAACTGATTGAGTGTTCAAAATTCAGCAGGAGCTCGCATCTAAGGATACAACAATGGTTATCCTTCAAAAGGTTGGGCAAAAGTCGAGACCGCAATGATTATCCCTCACATTTGGATGTCAAAATATGACGATACAACAACGACTATCCCTCGTCGGCCAAGAAATAAGGCAGTCACAATCTTTTCAACGAATCAAAGACATCTCAGGGTCATACGACTTGTTCAAAAAAGAAAATAATGGAAAAAGGAAAAAAAAGAAAAGAAAGCCCGCTAAGTCAACAAACTTGAAAACAAGTGACTTAGGCAAAAGTTAGGGCATCCCGCTGGACTTCAAACTCGGAATTCAAAATAATTGTCCAGGCAAAAGTTAGGGAAACAAAAAAGGATCCTCAACAAAAGGGGCAAATTCGCATGTCTATAAATTCAAGATCGTGACTGCCACGTCCGAACACCTCATCGATTCCTCAAATCGACTCAAACTCTTCTTGAAGGATGAATGCTCACGTCAATTTAACTGAACTTAGGTTGGAGAACATCACGAAGGGGGTGGGCACCAATAAAATTTTGAGCCTAAACATCCATTTTTTCTAAAAAAAACCGTGAACCTGACCACGTTACAACCCTCAAAAGTCCTAATTGAAGCAGGGTTAATTCGAAAGCATACTGTAAACGAGAATACGGTAAACTGACTCCTAGGAGTTCTGCTAAAACGCTTGAGTTGGTATCACACCACCTTTCACAAAAATAGATGTTTTCAAAAATTTCCTCTTTAAAACTTCAAGACAAACATGAACTTTGCATTAGAATTATATTTCTCATTTTAAACATTCTTTGCATATGAACAAGTACTTGACACCAGGAAAGATTCCATCATGAGCTGCAGATGAAAAGTTTAATCCTTTCAAGGGACAAGTTGTCTTCAGAACTCCGTTGAGTTCGAGCGAGAATACCTCAAGTTCTGATCACCCTCAGGGGCACAAAAGCAGTTGGATACTCCGTTGAGTAATAGTTCAGTCAATCTGGGGCAATCAGGTCAAGATTTGAAGAATCTCTCAAAAGTGTTGAACAATCAGGGGCATGCACCCAAGCATAGTTGAAAATTACCTCCGACCCAGATTAATTAGGGGCATTGTTCCTAAGTTCATGATACTGGGGCAGGTTGCTCAGAAAGTCCTCCAGACAGACAAAGTTGCTTCAAAAGCGCATCAAAAAGAAAAAATATTTCTTACGCTAGACTCAGTTGGCTAAAGGCCAATATACACAAGGGGCATGACATGGTGTTATCCCATTCATCTGGGGAAGTCAAGTCGAGATTCAAATAATCTCTCAAAAGCGCTGAACAGTCAGAGATTTATTTTCCCTGCAAAACACTGATACAATTTACTGTCATCATTAAACAACATTTTGCATTCATACATCATATACCTCATAGCATAAGCATAACATTCTCATTCATTTCAAAAACAGTCATAATACATTACATGCATCATGACATCGCATAAGAAACTAACTTTACCTTTTCAGGTCACTTCCCAGTCGAATATCATTTATAGTACCGGGACAATCAAGACAAGGACTTAATCCTGACACTCATTCATGGCAATGGAGCCTCTGACAATGGAGTCATCAATCGATCACGACAATGGAGTCAAAATGATCGCGGCAATAGAGCCACCGAAAATGGAGTCACAAATTGATCATGACAATGGAGTCAAAATGATCGCGGCAATAGAGCCACCGACAATGGAGTCACAAATTGATCATGACAATGGAGTCAAAATGATCGCGGAAATGGAGCCTCTGACAATGGAGTCATCAATCGATCACGACAATGGAGTCAAAATGATCGCGGCAATAGAGCCACCGAGAATGGAGTCACAAATTGATCATGACAATGGAGTCAAAATGATCGCGGCAATAGAGCCACCGACAATGGAGTCACAAATTGATCCTGACAAGGGAGTCAAATGATCACGGCAATAGAGCCACCGACAATGGAGTCCCAAATGGATCATGATAATGGAGTTAAAATGATCACGGCAATGGAGCCACCGACAATGGAGTCCCAAATGGATCATGATAATGGAGTTAAAATGATCACGGCAATGGAGCCACCGACAATGGAGTCCCAATTGACCATGACAATGGAGTCAAAATGATCACGGCAATTGAGCCACCGACAATGGAGTCCCAATTGATCATGACAATGGAGTCAAAATGATCACGGCAATTGAGCCACCGACAATGGAGTCACAAATGGATCATGATAATGGAGTCAAAATGATCACGGCAATGGAGCCACCGACAATGAAGTCATAATTGATCACGACAATGGAGTCTAAATGATCACGGCAATGGAGCCACCGACAATGGAGTCACAATTGATCACGACAATGGAGTCAAAACGATTACGGCAATGGAGCCATCGGCAATGGAGCCACCGACAATGGAGTCACCAATTTAATCCCGATTCTTAGTAACAAGAGGTGGTCAAGACAATGGAGTCAACGATCTAATCTTAATACTTCGATAATGGAGCCAACAATTCAATTCAGAAACAATTTAGAGGAGATTGAGGATAAGAAAGTCAGATACAGCCTAACGAACGGTTCATTCTGATGTTCTCATATACTCATCATCTTCAGATGCAGTCTAACGTACGACTACACTCTGACCTTCATACGATCAAAAGACTTGTGGCATCTTTAAGCCCACCTCCGACAGCATCCTGTCAATCCAACTAATGGCATCTTTAAGCCCATTCAAACCATCAATAGCACTATTCCCTGCACCAGCAAGTGCAAATTTTTGGGTATTTTAGTGTTCAATCCTCTTCCACCTTCAGATCCCGAGTGGCGGATACGCCAATCTACATTTTCAGGTTCAAGAAGATTGAACAGGGGCAGCTGTCATACCCCAAAATTTGCCCACACTTTTCAAAAAGTCAAAATTATTTTTAAAATTGGATTTTATAAAATATTGGGTTCATTTACATTGACATCCAAAATTTTATAAATATTTGATTTAAAGTCTATTTTAAAAATATAATAGTTTACTCTTAAATTGTTATATTTTAATAAATAGCAAAATGCTGACCGATGCTTCATAAACTTTCAATTAACTTTTTATTTTGAACAAATAATATAGCATAGTTGGTAAGGAGGTAAGGTTTGTAAGTACGTGGTCATGGGTTCGAATTCTACTCCTAACATTTTCCATTCTATTTATTACTAACTTTATTTCCATTTTTTTAAATTATCTTCAAAACCCAAAAATTGTTTTTTTAATTACATTTTTATATATTTATTTTAATTTATGAAATTCTTCATTCAAAATAAAAAAAAATCAAAACAAAATAGATGACAAAAGGTGGGCGCCCATTTTTAAGGCTTCTAGAAGTCAAATCAATTTCTTTAAAAGACCTTTAACCACCATCAAGAGCATGATCTCATGAATTTGGAAAATTTTTAAAAATAACAAGGAAAGAATCTTTAATTTTCATGGTCATCAAAAACATGTTTTTTTGCCATAAACATTCACCCACTCACTCTATAAATTGAGAACATTTCTTCAGCACAAGGGGACTGACCATTTAAACTTTTTTTTTTCACGGCACAAAACCTCTGCAGTTAACAATCCTAACCTGCACTACCACGCTTAAGTTAACCTCTCTCACATGTACATATTTTCGCACCCATTACCACACGTACAAACTAACCCTAATACACAAAAATTTCTAACCCTTATTCAACCTCCACACTTACAGCAACCACTCAAAACCGTAGCCCAATTCTATACACGAATCCTAACCTATTCTCTCCGGAGAGCCGAATAATCAACCCTTATATCCTCTCCCTCATATCACACTCACGTACAAACAAGGACCACCACTCTACCCCTAAACATTAACACTCACGTCCAAATTCTCAGACCACACTGTATATTCATTCTTAAACTTTGAACAACACTAACCCTTTTTCCATCTGTTTCACGTACAAATTCATCCCACCAAAAAAAAAAAAACTCTTCAATACCACTACAACTAACACTACAATATAACATTTATACAAAAAAAAATCTTTTTTTTTTTGTTTTGTTTGTTTGTGTTTGCAGAAAAAAATAACAGAAGTAGAGGAAATAAGGTGGAGGCCAAATCGCAAAGCCGCCATTCTCCGACCAGCCCTCCGATCTGCACATCCGCAAGCAGCCCACACAACATCCGTTTCCACACCGCATACAACCGTAGGAAGAAGCTCCGATTAACCTGTCAGCACCGCTCATCGCCGTTGTGATTCAACATTACAGATCCATGACGCAGCACCAACAAAGCCTCGATCTATCTCCAGCCACCGCAAAGCCTCCTCCTTCCGATCGGAACTGTTACCGGCAAACGGACACCACTGCGGTCTCCCCCACAACCGAAGCTGCCGGAAATTGCACCACAGCCGTAGCCGCCCGATCCTCCCTATCCGGTGATGTACGCTTCCGAGCTCTGCCATAACTACTGGGTACGATGTATTTTCTACCGCATTTTTTGTCGCTGCTAATAAGCTCTTTGCATTTTTGCTTTTCTATTTCTTCTATGTTTCCATGGTGTACTTGTTGTTATGTCAATATATGTCATTTATTTATTTTAAATTGGTTATTAGTGGTGGCCAGCTAACTATTCTAATATATCACCCGTACTGTACGGTTTACTGAACAAGGTGATCATGACTATGTTCTAACAGTGTGGTCTGGTCTGTTTTCGTTTCATGTGTTTAATTGATAAACCACAAACCATAATAATTATATATAGTGATTTGTGTTGCTTTATAAAAAATATAAAAAAAAAAAGAAAGTGGTGTGTTGGCTGTCACGTACAGCCTTAGTTGTTTTTTAAAAAAATTTCTTTTTTTTGGTTTCATATGTCCTTTAGTAAGTAGATTTTTGTTCTAAAAAATTTTTAAACAAAAAAGTAACGAATAAGTATAAAATACAAAAAAAAATGCTCTTCTAGATTTAGGTTTTTAATCCAATTAAAATATATATACATATAATAACAAAAACACAAAAAAATATGTTATTTAATTTTCAATATCTTTTTAGAATTTAATATGTTTATTTATAATTTTCTTTAGTTAATTGTCATGATTATTTGTTAGTGTTTTCACTTCATTTCTTATCATCATTTTATGTATATATCATTTTATGTATATATATCCGTACTAACATTTTTTTGTTGATTGCGAGATACTATCTTGAGCAACGCACTATTTAGTGGACACTCGCAAGTTCTATCTTATTTCGTATATATTAATCTTGTTACTCCCCGCTTTAATTTTTATTCCCATTTGGTAAATTGTAATCCCCATCCCCGAAGCCCTGTAATAGCGTAGGACTTTCTTTTCCGCTTTTTACTTTCTGCACCCTGTAAACTGCTATAAACTGCTAGATGTATGTTTAATAGGATTGTATGAAAAGATAACAATTGAACGTTAGCTCACTAACTCCAAAGATAAATAATTGAATCCAACACACCTGCACTCACTCACCCCTAGGGTACGCCTCTCTTGGTTGCCTTCGATTATAAGGTCGTGTCCCTCAAATGTAGAGGTACCCATTAGCAAAAGTCCCTCGATTAAAAATCATCGCAAAGATCATAAGTCCCTCGATGACCCACGATGTTGCCTACGATGATATGATCTAGTCCCTCGAATGGTTGCCTAGGAAGCGATGATTATCCCTCCGAATATTGCTAAAGGTACCTCTACCTGTTGCCTTCAACGACCTCGATGACCCTTCGATGACCCGCACGTCCAATATAAACAAGGACTACCTACTTCTATATAGTATGGATAGTCCTAGGAGCTTTAAAAAGCATAGAAAAAGACCAACTATTTAGGGTAGTGCTCTTAGTATGCCTAGCTTAATTAAAAACATCTTTTCAATACTCTCTCAAAAACTAAGGCTACGCATTTACGCTAAAGTCCTTATGCCCCTTTTCAACTCAAAACAAACAAACATGAGCTAAGCAAACTAAGAGCCCGTAGATAACTACGGATGAAAAGGGTGCTTGCACCTTCCCTTTTCATAACCTACCCCCCGAGCCCGTTTCTTTTTAAAAAAGGTCTTTTTCTGTACTTTTTACCTTTCCTAAAATTGGACAAAATAAAAGTCGGTGGCGACTCGTGCTTACCGCAACATTGGTTGCTTTAAAAAATAAAAGTCAGTTCACCGTGTTACACATAGCATATTCTAAACTTAGGTTCAACTTGCAAAGGATTCACAATGATTCACCAAATAGACATAGCATCTTTGAACAATAAAATAGCAACAATACCAACATCTCCTCAAATACAACATAAAGTTCAATAAACAAATAACAGCATAAAGTAAGTGTCCATTTCCCCCCGAGTGCTATGTATCAGAGCAATGACACCCAAAACTCGACTATAAGCGGAAATAGCTATTCATCTGAATTACCTGCACGTTACCCACGTGGAGGCAACATTCAAACAGAAAGGGTGAGATATCAAACTATATAAATAGGATTATGATAAATCATATATTAGGTAAGGAATATAAATGAATCACCGTTTCACACAACATCAACATAGACATAGGCAACACAAAAAAACATCATCACAGAATAATCTTGATATCAACACATCGACATCTTCAACGAATCAACACATAAGCATCACAATGCATAAACAACAACTTCAACCAACAACAACTAACAAAGACTCGAATGCGAATCAACTGTGCATATGCATGTGGTACCATTGGAGTAAAACTCCCAACTTAGAACATTGTCAGTAATTTCGAGGCATAAGGCAAAGCCTTCAACACGGTCACATATCAACATCACACCGTTCAACTTTATGTTATGCTATGCTATGCGGAAACATACAACTACCACGATTCAACAATGAAACAACGACATAACAACAACACAATCACGGTCACATATCAACATCACACCGTTAACATTTTAGCCAAAGGCTCACAACATAACTTATCAATTCATAGTGTTATATACAAAATATCAAAATTTGCTATAATTCACACTATGAGACTACTCACATAACAATGCACAATAATAATCATATCGGCAATCACAACATTATTCGCAACGAATGCATCCAAATCCAAACCATAGTTTTCGGTCAATTTACAAAATGGTTCTAATATGCCAACATATCAAATAAACCAATTCAACTTCCAATTAGCATCTAATTCAATTATCAACACAACATCATTCTCAACGTAAATATTCAACCAAAACACATTTACGGTCAAATTCTCAAGATATCGCAATTTACCGATAAACCGAATAATTAATCTAAGTCCAAGTTTATTCCAATTAAAATAAACTTATCGAAATTAATCCAACTATTAGTTTAATCAACCAATTAATATCATACCAAATTAATTTCAATTCACTATTTTATCTCCAATTCTAACATCCTATGAAAAAGGGCATTTTAGTCTACTAATGTTGCATGTTCCACCATTTATTTCCTACTGTTTGCAATTTATTTTCATTCTCATAAATCATATTTATTTCTACCATATAATACTATTATATTATAATTCTTATAACTATATTATATTTTCATATCCATTATTATTATACTATTATAGTTGTCATTTCAATTTGCATTATACTATTTAATAATTCCTAAGTTCCTAAGTGATACTTTGAAACCTAGGACCAGTCAGTACCACATATATGACATAAAGAAGCAAAACAAAATATTAAGAACAAAATAAAATGGCTGAAACGAAAATAGCTACAGCACAAGTATAATGAAAACTAGCAAAGGACCCGTGCGTTCGCACGGGTCACGCAAACTCGATATAAATCATGAATATATTACTATAAATTAAGTGCTCTAATTTGATTTGATTTAGTTTAGATTAATGAAGTAATTTTGACAATAAATTAATTATTTGATTTGTTGATCAATAAATTCATTCAAATATATAATTATTTGGTAATGATATATTTGATAAAATTAAAATAAAAAATATTTATTATTAGTCATATACTCAATTAACATATAATCAATTTTGAATTAATAGTTTATTATAATACATAAAATTAGTAAGCTTATATATAATTAATAAACTTACATCTAAAATATACATTTTGTAAAAATTGAGTAATTTAAAATCCGGCTATATAAAAGGAATCAATATAAATAGTAAAAAAATATAGTACAATGATGATTAAGAAATGCATATAAAAGATATAAAAATTAAGTAATCTTGACCCGTCGAAAATGTATATTTTAGTTGAAAAAAATAAAATAATTAAGTAGTCATCTACCTGTTCGTTCACACAGATCGCGCAATATATATAAATAGTAAATAAATATAATATAATGATGGTTAAATTATATACAATTTACCTAGGTATATAATTATGAATAATTTCAATGTGCGTATTTCTAATACAAAATATAAATAAGAGTGAAGTCTCATTTTAGTCCCTCACAACAACTGTAGAGGTCAGATTAGTCCCTGAGAGAAAAATTCTCTATTAAATCCCTTACAAAATTTAACCGAGCCATGTTAGTCCCTCAACTAACATTTTTTAAAATCAGTTTTTTTTTTTTTACTTTTGAACCGTGACTGGACTACTAATAAAGACTCATTTTAGTCCCTCACAAAAAATGAAGGATCCAAATTAGTCCCTAAGAAAAAAAAGGTATATATTTAATCCCTTACAAAATTTAATCAAGCCATATTAGTTTCTCTTTTAGTATTTTTTTAAATCAATTTTTTTTATTTTTAAATTGTGACTGGACTCCTATTTTACGACTATTAAATTGAAATTATTTATAAAGGGAGTTCTTTTATTTGTTTGGTTTATTATCATGCTTATGGGTGGGTGACTATGGTTTTTATGTTATGTATTCTAGTGTATTAGATGTTGTTATTGTTTTAGTTGTTAATGATCTTTTAGGAAGGTTTAGTTTTGTTACTAAGGTGATTTAGGATAATTTCTTGCTTTTGTAAATAATACTTGTGGCGAAAATAATACACATGATATGTTGGAAGAAAATTGGTTTGTACCATATTACTTAGGTTTTGATGATAACAAAGTAATTAATGAACAATTAGGTACACAAACTTATGTTCAAGTGTGCAGGATCTTTAGTCAAAAAATTTACCGGACTCTGGCTGTGATAGGAACATATGAAGAGAAATTTGAGACTCAGATTATGAAAGATCATAATATGATGACTCAAATTCTGAATGATAAGATTTTAATGTCTCACATCTAGGGAACCCAACTTCTGGTAGAAACTTAGACTATGAAGACCATGTGCAAAGGAACTCAACCTCTGACCCGTACTCAATTTCTGAAAGCAGGTCTATTTTGTCAAGTCCAATCATAGTTTAAAAATAGGAAAAAAATCGTTTGAAAAAAATATTGAAAGAGGGACTAACATGACTTGGATTAAATAGAGACATTTTTTTCTCAGGACTAATTTGGACTCTTTATTTTTTGTGAGGGGCTAAAATGTGTCTTCACTGGTGGTCCAGTTGCGGTTCAAAAGTAAAAAAATATTGGTTTAGAAGAATATTAGTAGAGGGACTAACATTGCCCGGTTAAATTTTGTAAGGGATTTAATAGGGAGTTTTTTTTTTTTCAGGGACTAATCTGACCTCTACACTTATTGTGAGGGACTAAAATAAGACTTCACTATTAAGTTCCATTTTAGTTATAAATTAAAACCCGTTTTAATATGGATCTATTCAATAAAAGTAATTGATGCATAAAACAAAATTAAATGATTTAAAATAATAATAATAATATTAATAATTTGTAGTAATATATGTTTTATGTAATAAAATTATATCAACTCCTTCACTAAAACAAATATAAAAATTACATATTATTGTCAAACTACATTAGTCTTAAAAATTATTTACTACCACAATTAATAAATGACTCTTATGGTACTTGAAGATAAAAATTTGAATGATAATGAAATATATCAAATTAATTTATTAATCTTTATTAGATATAGTAAGAGAGTATAAATTATTAAAATTTTATCGTATCAAATTTTATAGTAACAAATTTATGTATTAATAAAAAAAAATTTAAAAAAATATCAAATAAATATTAACATTTTATTAAAAAAAATTACAAACATTAATAAACTAATATTTTAATATAATTTTACACACTTTAATGGTGTTTGTATTTATTAATATATTATACATGCACGTTGGTCTTTCAATATATGTATTGAAAATAATAAAATAGAAATAAATCATACTATCAATTGAAATTAAATAGGTTTAAAAAGTTATAATAATAGATTAAGGAAGAATCTCATAAATGTAATGATAGTAATAAATATTTATTATTAATCTTAATTATTTTTTATTCAAAATAAGGATATTAATAGTATATAATTATTAGTCACTTTACTCAATTAACATATCATATTTGACCATAAATATATAAATAATGATTTATTGTGGATTTTGAATACGGATGTTAAATGGTAGCGATAATAAAAATACTAATTAATTTGTGTGAATTTGAAATATGGAGAGTCATTGTTGGAATATTAAATACATTAATTAGAATTAATACACGTATTAAAAATTAAATATAGATTCTGAATAAATATACCTAAAATCCAAATTCATTAAATTATTCTCGGTTTCTAAATAAATATTTATAGTTATAGTAATTTTTAAATAGTTAAATTAATAATATCTCAATTATTTTTAAATAATTTATATAAAAAATTAAATAAATATTTATCTTTATTTATTATATTGGAAATAAAAATAAAATATCTAAAAGTATATGCATCTTTGTTTTAAAAGTTAAATATATTTAAGATTTCATCATAGAAAAATATAATTAAAAATATTAGAAATAAAAATTAAGAATGACAATAAAATGAAAAACAATGATATTATGCCAAAAACTAAAATTGCTACTCAAAAGTTTTAAAAAGAAATATAAACTATAAAACAATCTAATGATTTACTACTAATAAAAAAGTTTTAAAACATTTTATAAAACATGTAGTTTTAGTTAACTATTGATTAACAAAATATATAAATTAAGAGGATATTGTCATTAATTTAATACAATAACTACCTCAAGATCAAAATCTTTGAAAGTGTAATCCCATGTTTTAAATACAATGATATCAAAGCCATTGCAACTTGAAAAAGATACCAATTCCACCTGTCAGTCTCAGCTTGTTCACACATAAACCTTTTATCTTGCAACAACGGTTGAAATTCAACCAACACTACACAATTCAACACTCTTAAATTATCCACTACACCAAAATATCAATAAAACAATAAAACAGTAAGAGAAAATTGAGTAATTTATTTATGTGTTGTAGCATGTGTATATTTTGATAAATCAAATAAATGGTATTAGTAATAATATTTTTGGTGACAAATATAAATCATATAAGAGGATGCAGTGAAAAGGAAAACATACTATCATGAACAAAAACTTAAAATCCAAATAGCAGCTAATGTTTATTCCAAATTATGATAGAACTACATGATTGAACCCCAAAACAGAAAGCCTCATAAACTTATAATGACATTAGAAAATTTAAATAACAATACAACTCTAAAAGGGCTTCCTATCTATTTGTGCAGGATACAGCTAACATACAACATGTTTGAGAAAAATAAGGTACATAACATTCAAACAGATCCATAACTAATGGATATGGATTCCCTCTACTCAAAGTATCACATGGTAATGATGACAAAAATGACATTAGAACAATCAAAGAACAATTTCATAAACATGGATGAATCAATTTAGCATAAGAAAATGCAAACTATTTTAGTTTTACAAAATTTTTACGCAGTCGAATTTGCGAGACATTTTTTCCTACAATTGATTATAAAATTACACAGTAAGTAATTATATAAAAGAAGAGGTTTTTTTGCACTTCTTTCAATGTGTTCTTTACTCACTGAAAGAACAAACAAATACTAATGAAATGGTATAAAAACATCACGAACAACAACTTGAAGACAACAATATCACGAACAACAACTTGAATATTATGAAGAAAAACATTCAAATTATATTTTTATTCGTCAGATGAATAGCACTCACATACAATAGCATCATTAACAATAACTTAAAGATGATATCTGAAGCAAGAACAATCAAATACTTAATGTAATGGAATCAAAACATTACAAACAATAACTTGAGGACAAAAATATTATGAACAACAACTTGAATATTATGGAAAAAAATTATATCTTTGCTCTTTAGCTGGATCTCACTCAGTGATAACAACATTCATTTTATATCTTTACTATTTAGATGAATATGACACACATACAACAACATCATTTATGAAAACTTGAAGACGACGTAGAACAACAACCCAAAATAACTATTCATAGCCATTATCATAAGAATCAAAATTTTACCTTTTAAAGTGAGAATGCTAAATGTTTTCTGCTTCACGAAACAGATCTATGGGTCTCTGTTGAGTATAAATCAAAATTTTAATATCATGAACAACAACTTGAAGATACTAAAGAAGAACATCATAAAGAAATCAATTTCAACTAACACCTATGTTTTAATCAAAATAGAACAGATTTGAAACTAAATTTCTCAAATAACATAAAAAAAATTTGAAATGAAAAATCTAGGTTTATACCATAAACTAAAAAGGGGCTGTATAAAAGTAATTTCAGAAATATCTACCTTTTAATCGAAATAGAAAACATTTGAGACTCAATTTCTCATATAACATAACATAACATAAATTATTAACGATGCATCTTACAAAGAAGAAGAAGCTTGTTCCATGAAAAATAAAGGGTTAGGGTTAAGTTTAGGATTTGTAAGAGTGTACTGTGTTTTGAAAACAAATTATTTTAACAACAAATAAAATGCAGCCACAAAAACCAAATGTGTTGTGTTTTGAATTGAGGGTGGTGGAAGCATAGGAAAAAGAAGAAAAAAAACAAATAGATCAATTCTGCAAAACGATGGAAATAAACATACATGAAGAAGAAGGAAAAAATGAAAAGCAAGGAAGAAGAAGAAACGATTCGATGAATATAAGACAGAGCCAAAGAGTACCAATTATTTTCTTCAAAGAACCTTCAAGATGAAATTGAATCACACCCTTGGTGTCAAACTTTAGAAAGGAAGATAATAGTTTGGGGACATTGTTGTTGGGAATCATCAATATCACCAACAAATTCGATTCTGCGAGATATTGTTGCTGAAATTTTTTTTTTGCTTCTTATGTGAGGTAGATGAAATATGCAAGGGTTTAGGAAGGGATAATTTAATATAGAGGATGAAGAAGAATTCGAGGGGCGACATATTACATGGAGAATTGGGTTAAGCCACCTCATTTCATGTGGAGATGTATAGGAAGGTGAAAAACAACCTTACTTTATAATTGGTGAGAAAGAATTGGAATGGACTAAAAATTAAAACTGATGTATTTTTCAATGCATGGAAAAACAAAACCGTGTGAATTTGGTTACAAAGCGTGTTCCAATGTAACGATTAGTAATAATTAGGGTTTGTGTAATTTAATTGGTTAAGGGGTGTAATTATTGTTACTAAATAATTATAATATTTATTTATTAATTAAAATAATAAAGGAGATGCAATTACCGTTATGTCCCCGATTATCACTTTCAAATTGGTGATTATAAGGATAATTATAGGATTTCATATGTATTGTACTTTATTATATTAAAAGTAGACAACACGGTAACCGACCGTCCCAAGTCACTTTCTCTTATATTTTTCTTTAGTTTTTCTTTTTTTCCAGACACGCGCAACATCAACACAAAATTTCCAGAATAGCAACAACAATTTTCAAACAATAATAGGAAACAAATTCAACACATCACAATAAAAAATCTATACCCTAAACCCCACATAAAATCTATCATATTCCCATTTAGGTAGTAAGAATCCCCCTTACCTTGGAAAATTGAAGAAAAATGACACTTTAGAGCAACATTTTGGGTCTCCTCTTCAAACCCTAACCCCTCTTTTCTTTCTCTCCCTCGGTTTCCTCTTCTTTTTCTTTTACTGGTGACACTTAGAGACTATGTTAATTATTTAATACACAAATGGGCCTAACAAAATATACCCCTTAATACTTAGAGATGTCATTAATTAAGCCCAATATAATTTCTACACTTAATGTAAAAATAATACTTCCACTTAAACTCCATTAAAATAAAATCCAATTATTTTAATATACCGACTTATTACTCAATATCTCATATTTCCGGTCTAATCTCAATTACTCGGAAAATTCCCAAAATGTTAGACATTAGCTCATTAGTATTTCTAATACTAAAAATGTTAAAATCTCCGATTAAATATCGATCCGCCATCCCGAACTAATACTGAATGAATCGTCCCAAAACGCGAAAATTTCAATAAACATCACAAATGTCTAAATTAAGAAAATAATTATTTTTCCGGGCGTTACAATTGTCGCCAGGCCTAGTGGCGACATAACTAAAATTAGGGCCAAGTCGCCAGGCCCAGTGGCGAATTCAACTAAAATGGGGGGCAAGTTGCCACCTAGGGTGGCGACAACGTTCATTTTGTTTTTTTGCCTATAAATAGAAGCTCATTCCTCCACGAAAATGCACTCATTTCTCCACCAATTTTCTCATTTTCTCTGCACATTCTTGTTCATGGCTCATATAAGGCCACCGTTATATCAGCGAACATCATCGAAGCGTCCTGATCCTGAATCGGTTTATTGTAGAAGGGATGGGCATGTCATTTTCTCTCCCGTCAAACCCCTCATGCCGGTTAAATTTTGGAACATCCATTCATTTGACCAACTCAAGAGGACTCTGATTTCTTTTTTTAAAGGGGGAGTACAAACCCGGAAAAGTCATCAGATGAATCCAGAGGCTTAGAACAAGGACTGCGTCTGAGACCGGAGAAAAGGAACGTTGGTGGGATGACGTGGAAGGCGACGTTGATTCCATTCTAATGATGCATGGATCAGATGACATTGTTTTGACTATTGTTTTTTCTTATATTTTAATCGTTTTTTGTGTTGTTGTTTTAGTCTTCGAGTTGTTGTTTTAATCGTTGATTTTTGTTCGTGTTATTGTTTATGTCGTTTGCTGTGACTCATCTGACTAATGAAAAAAAGTCCATTTCATTGGTAAAATAAATTACAAAGAGCATTGAACTGAAAAACTATGTTGTGGAACTAGATCCACGATTGGGATACTTGTTCTTATTATGCCCGACCTGACGACATATACTACACTTCCTTTGCATTTTATCAGTGGCATCCATTTCGGTTCTAATACACTTGTTGTTCAGTCGACCGCTTTTATTCCTGCGCATTAAATCATTGTGCCAAAAAATTTCCCAGCCATACACTGGCCAATATGCCTCCATTACTACCACCGGAAAGTAATTGTTGTATACATTGAGCAACTTTGATACCTTGTAAATCGGAGATACCAATGATAATGCATCAAAGTGAGTATGTGAACAGAATGCAATGACATGGGAGCAAGGCATATGATAGGCTTGAAATTGACCGCATTCGCACCAACGATCTGGGATTATGACCCGATACTTTTGTCTTGGCAGCCCCTGGTTGTGGCTGTAACACCCCTTTTCTAACCCCAAATATATCATCCAATCACACAGAGTAATCATGCATAAGGAAAAGGGAGTCACATGTTATTTTCATTCACAATGAAAACCTAAAACAAAACATCCAACATTCTTAATATGCAAAGATCATATTTGTAACACAATGTGAATCTCATGCTTTCATACATTATGCATAACACTTGTGGAAAAACAATTGAATTTCTATTAAAATCTCAATGAATATATCCCATACTATATTCATCTACCAAATTCGAATTAACATTTAAATCCACAATCTTGGCCACATAGCCTCAAACAACATATCCGAGATATCAAACAAATACATTCGAATATCCAACAAAACATAGGGAATAGCAATATCCAAACATAAGCATAAGTCTAAATAAAATCCCCCCAAGTGTTACATGATCAGAGCATATGACTCGCTACCTAATCCAATAACAAACTCAGGAGCTCCTCGGCTAAATCCTCGGACAAGCTACTACTCGTCGGAACCTGCACGTTATCAACGAAGGATAACATTCAAACAGAAGGGTGAGAATTCAAATTCTAAATAGAAAATATAATAATGGGAAATGCAACATAATTAAGCATACATTTCAAGAATTCATCACTCTTCACAAAACATGTATTTATCTCCAATATAAAGTTAACATGTTCCATACAATTAATCATCACAATTAATTCACAACCTCATATGTTGACAATTTACATATATACACATATATCACTCATACATATATATATCACATTTCACATCAAATATGTATTAATCACGTATATCTCATTCTCATCGCATTCTCTAATTCATATCAAATGATTCATCATTCCACATATATGCATATCAATCAAATTCACATCCACACATTCATACCACATAATCACACATAACAACATTTCACACCGACACGTGCGACTCAAATGTGACTCTATGCGATATGCATGTGGATCCCTCAGTTATCATTTCCGGTCATGCCGATTGTCATTCTCTCTAGACTAGATAACCACCTCAAAGCCACATACTCGTTAAGCTTTCAAACCCCATACTCGTTAGGTTTGGGACAAGTAAATAACCTTCGCGAGATTACCCAACATTGCCACTTTCAAAGACTCATGCTTGTGTACGTGTGCAACAAAACAAGACTCATGCATTTAAGACGATCTCTCTATCTCTTAAACTACACAATCACATCTTTCCAATCTTGCACAACATTACACAACATGCAATTCAATCCAATTTCAACTCAATTATCATTTAGCATTCCATCACATAATACATTCAATTACACCTCACACATGGTATTTAATCAATTAATAACACATATTGAACATATAGAAGTAATAGGTATGCAAATCAAGTCTTAAACAAACAAGAAAATATTTTTGAATCTAGTTCGCGCCGCCAACCCTTGGTCGCGCCGCGAAGTAACAGACAGAAACAATGTATTTCAAAAATGCATTCAGTTCGCGCCGCATCCACATGTGCGCACCGCGAAGTACAAGGCAGAACCAAATCATTTCAGAACTCATTCAGTTCGCGCCGCCACCTCTCGTTCGCGTCGCGAACACAGCGCATAAGTGAATTTTCTGTGTAAACTCAGCACAGTTCCCTCTTTTTCATTTTCACCACTCAATTCACAGTTCAGTTCATTATTTGCACACGAATTTCACATACATAACATACACATAACCCATATGTATCCTTAGATTCATCAAAGTTTCATTAATTATGCAAATCCATGAATTTCACCCAAATCCCAAAGTTAGGTTTTACATTCTTTTCATCCAACATGTTATAAATCAAAACCCACCCATAGAATCAAGTATAGAATCATGAATTACATGTTATTTCTACCCATTCCAAGCATAAACAACATCAAACAACACAAATCTCATGGATTATGAAAATACTCAAAGTGAAATCCCATGTTCTTAACACATACAACATTACCCAATCATAGATTCTACAAGAATTTGTATTCAAACCCTTACCTCTTGAATTTCTCCTTCTAACTTCAAGAAATCTACAATCCTCTTCTCTTCTCTCTTCTACTCTTTTGCCTCTTTTCTCTTCTCTACTTTTCTTTCTATCTTTCTATCTAATTTAGGTTAACTCATAAAATTCTCTTCTAACTCTCATTATCTCATTGGGCTTAACCCACCTAATACTCTTTCTCACTCAACTAAGCCCATTTAACTAATTTCAAATAAAATTCTACCATTTATTAATTAGCTAAATAACATATTGCCACCCAATTAAATAATTATCGCGCAAACAATAATTAAATAAAACACATAAACAATTATCAATTATCAAATAATCCTAATTAATTAAATCTAATAAAAATAGGATGTTACAGTGGCCAATTGTTTCTTTGACACTGAAAGTGTGGCCTTGGCGATCAAATTTTGTAACTCGATGGGGGTTTCCTTTGGCAGATTCTTGCTGCACAAATTTTATGCAGATATCACTATACATCTGATGTGTTTGTAACACTGCATTCCACCGCTTACCTCTTGTGGCGAACAACGCTGCCATCCAAAAATAGGTTGCACTCACCAAAGAGGTTACCAGTAGGTTTCGTATGCCTTTGAAAACACCGTTCATCAATTCCAC
Organism: Vicia villosa; assembly: GCF_029867415.1. Lineage (NCBI taxonomy): Eukaryota > Viridiplantae > Streptophyta > Magnoliopsida > Fabales > Fabaceae > Vicia > Vicia villosa. The sequence goes on from NC_081182.1 coordinate 69,730,524, forward strand.
AAGATTTGTAGTCATGTGGCCCCACCTCGCCCCATTGTTGTACGACCTAGTCCACTTCGCTCTATCAATGTTATCAATCCACCTCCTCGCATCTGGATTTGACAATGCTATTTCACGCTGGTAGTATTTACTCTATTGTTTATTTTGTTTATTATTTTATTCCCTATTCTATTATGTTTATATTGTTGTTTAGGATTTCACTAGATTTCGGACTCGTTCACACTCTATGGATGCTCCCGACCCGTGGATTGTGCCTTACATTAAGCATGCGGGGTTCGGGCATGTAATGAATTTGGTAAATACTACAATTGATACTAAATTCATATTGGCATTGTGTGAACGTTGGAGGCCCGAGACTCACACTTTTCACCTTCCAACGGATGAATGTAATGTCACGCTGGAGGACATGTACATGTTATTGGGTCTCCCAATTAATGGAAAAGAAGTGAATGGAAACGTTCAACAACCCAATGCTCTATACGAGCAAATGTTGGGCGTAGATTTGGTCGAGGGTGACGGACAACACAAAGCGAGGGGCCAAGGTATTAAGCTATCGGCCCTTAAAGTTCATTATGATCGTTTGAGGTTGAACCAGTTTTCGACCGAAGAGCAAAAAATAATGAAAACTAGATTTTATATTATGTTATTATTTGGTAACTTGTTATTTCCCGATGGCATGGGGAATAGTAAAAATTTTATGTACTTGTGTTTGCTTGAGGACATTGAAACCATCAAGACGTATAGTTGGGGTTCTGCAGTTTTGGCTTACCTCTACAGCTAATTGTGTAAAAATGCTAAAAAATAAAATTGTACATTTTATAGATGTGCATTCTTACTCCAGGATGGTGAAGAATGTCGAGGCTAGCCCCTGAAAACCCACACATATTCGTCTTCCCATACGCGTCAAGGTAAGTTAATGATGTTATTTCATTTAGTATATTTATTCTATTAATAATTGTAAATAATTTTATTTCTCTCTTCTTTTATTTGTTTAGGTTTAATGCAACTGGATTGGATTACAGCCTAACGCCCAAAAACAAAATATTTTTTTATCGCCATCTCTTGGATCGTCTTTGACCACAAGATGTATTACCACTAAACTTTCCATCTTCTAAATAAATTTGTAACATAAAGCATCTTCTCTAATTCGTAATATAATTTTTTTTACTATGCAGTTTACTTGGAGACCATATTTGGAACTGGGCCATGAACGCAACTAAGCAAATGCAGTTGTTTGGACAGCAAAAACGCCTATCATACGGTTCACCACTGTGGAGATGCACCATAATGACCGTGTCAAACTCTAATTTGGCATGCATCAAGAAATCACGTGCCCCCCGATGTGTTTGGAACCTTGGCATCTCAAAAAAGTTAGCAACCAGTGGTACATAGAAAATTGGAAGTCATTCGCTAAGGACTTCCGTAAAATGTGGGTCCGGAGTTCCAACTTTGTCCTTGAATTCCCGGTGGCGCCAACTGAAATGAAACCAACAATTGAATATGTCAACTGGTACAGATCGGTTATAAATCCTAAAATGATTGTGTCTCATCCTTTCTATTTGGACGACCCGCGAGCACAACAACCGTATTTCCAACAACAACCACCAAAATTTTTCCAAAAACAACAACCACAATATTTCCAACAACAACAATAACAACAATATTACCAACAACAACAACAACCAGATTACCAACAACAATAATATTACCAACAACAATAACAACCAAATTACTAACAACAACCAATTTACCAACAACAACAACAACACCAACACATGTCCACCACCTAACAATTCCAACACTACCAACCCCAACCACAAAGTTAAACTCAACCACAAACTCACCCCCAACCACAAACTCAACCCCATCACCAACACTTCCAAGACACCGATGTGGCGGGCTCCTCCAAATCACCACTTACGCCCGACAAAGGCATACATGACGAATACAAGTCATACAACTCATTCATCCATCAAACATCACAATACCCCAACCAACGACCATTGGATTTCAACACACCACCACAACCATTGTATTTTAACCAACCTGATTCAACCGCCAACTACTATAGACCACACTTTAAGGCCGCACCCACCAGGAGCCATCTTGTCTCACCAAGACAAAGCTTTGAAGGCGCCGCGGGCATCCGACTTTCCTACATCAGAAATTCTAGAGGTCAAGGTCGGCTGACAGATTTTGTAGACCCGGAGTGCATTGAAGAGCCATCGACCCAAACACAACAGGAACCGGAAATAGGGCGTCATAGGAATAGGGGTACGACTTGGGGAGCACTACCAACTCGTGAGCCATCTAGACGAGTTATTAGACCTCCGCCGTGCGGATCGTACCAGGGTCAACCGCACTAGATCCACCAAAAATGTAATTGTAGACCCTATTATGATTAATGTAATTCTAGTTTTTTTTATTAATATAAAATAGTAGTTTTTTTATTAATAATCATTTTTTTAAGAAAAAATTTAACAATATAAAATAAGTTAAGTTAAAAAAATTAATAGTCAAAATAGTTTAAGTTAGGGTTAGCAAATAAAAGATAAAAAAATAAATAATAAAATGAACGTTGTCGCCACTGGGCCTGACGACTTGCCCCCATTTTAGTTGAGTTCACCACTGGGCCTGGCGACTTGCCCCCATTTTAGTTGAATTCGCCACTGGGCCTGACGACTTGGCCCTAATTTTACTGATGTCGCCACTGGGCCTGGCGAAAATGTATAATATTTTCTAGATTTTGGTCATTTGCGTAATATTTTTGAAATGTTGGTTATTTGTGAAATTTTTTTGAAAAATTTGGATATTGAAAAAAAAAAAAATCAAACAATGAGTTTTGAAATAAAAAACAGAAAAAAGTAAAGGTGAAGGGAAAGTCTGAGAAGCCACGTGTAAATAAATGATAGATTGGGAAGGGTGAATAATTGATGACATTTGTGATTTACCCGTTGGTTCATTTGTGTGTGTAATGTTTTGAATAGTTAGGACATTGTTAGCATTTTGTAAGCATGTTTAATTAGTTGATAGATAGTTGACACTTAAAGAGATAATGTGAAAAAGTTATTTAATTTTTTTTATGAATACACAGAAGGGGTGTAAATGTGTTGTTTTATTGTGCAAATTATTATTGTTCTTCAAAGATGCAATTAAAACCTTTAATTTGAAAGAAAAAACTAGTTCTAATCCCTCCTAATCACAATTACGTGATCAAATTGCGGTCCTTCCTATCAAGTCTAATATTAATTATCATTGGATCAAAATGAAGTTTTATAAACAATTAATCACAATTTTGTTATTAATTAAAAATAAAAAAAATTTAAATAAATTTAAATTTTCTCTTATCTTATTACTTGTTTGTGAAAATATGGATATAAGTGCATCTCAATTATAATCATTCTGCAATGCTTTTTAAAATGCAATTTTTTTTTTAAAACTTCCCATATTTGGCTTTTTTATCCAACATTGAATCATATGTTCATAGCAATTTTGTAAAGTGAAATCCAAAATAACAAGTTAATGTTTAGTCTTTTATGTGTTTTCAGTTTTTTTTCTCCAGATATTCATTAACCATCACTGTTATTTTTTAAATTGAAAAGACAACTTGAAAAAAAATTTATTCCGTAATATTTAAGGAATAAATTGATCAACGTGTAAACTTTTTATAAAGGAATATAAGCATAAATATATAATATTATTTTAGTAGTTTATAATAAATGATTTCTTAAATACAGGTAACAAGTCATCATTCAAAAGTAGAACAATATGAACCAGCTTCCTTGAAGTCGTGAAGGGATCCATGCAATGACATCTAATATTTTAGTATTTGTGTGGTGTATGGAAAAATTTGGTCAGCTTATATTCAAGATGATGTTCATCTAAGAATTGAAAACTTCTGATGTAATACATGTTAAATCAAATTGAAAGATTTATTTCTTTGTGCAATATATAAGCATAAATATCCAAATAATACATTAGCATCAAATCCAAGATTCAAATGTTACAACTAAATAAGGTAATAATACTATTTGCAACACACTTATAAACAACATCCATCTTAATTTTATTTGAAATTAGCATTTAAAGTTCATCCTTAATAGATGATGAAGGTACGCTTGGATTTTCAGAGGACTTTTTGATTGGATAAGAAGCTTCCATAGCTATGCCACAAAGTCCCTCCTTATCAGATACGTTTCTTTCCATTCTGATGTAACCTTGTTCTCCCCATTCAGGTCCCCATGAGTTTCTCACAATCCAATAGTTAGTTCCATCAACAGTTACTCCATATCCCACTATTGCTACACCATGGTCTAGCTCTTTTCCACAGTCACCAGTAAATACTCCCTGTAATTATATAAATACACATTAGTTTCAAAATTGAATACTAAGATGTACAAAGCAGACTACCGCGTAGACTCAAATTTTGACACGTTTAAGCTGTGGATGCAAGGGCTCCATAAAATATCTGTCACGGTTATAGCATGATAACATAGGCCCTAATTGTTTTGACACACTTGGTTAAGATACACAGTGTCTCTGAAAATTTAAGACGAACCTGAGTACTAATATATGATAGTGTATTCAAGTGTTCATATTAATATCACCCTTATTTACCTCTGAGTAGAACTGGAAATCAGATCCTCCGGCATCAATGGCTACGGAAACAGGCTGGTTGGCAACAGCTTTGAGCAATGCATCTTCGTCATTTTTCGGAACAGTCTCATGGCCATCAATTGACACAGCTGGGACATTCGCCTGCAACATGAATGGTTTTTGCATCTTAAAGTCATCTGTCAATTATATATTGGATTTTTTTTAATCAAAGTTTAGTATAATGTTCACCTTTGATGCATCACATGATCCATCATTTGCTGTGTAAGGGTAATAGCTTTCTGTTGTTAAGCCACCTTTTTGCTTGATGTATTCAAAAGCATATTCCATTAGTCCACCATTGCATCCTTGATTTTGTTCAGTGTCACAATCTATAAGCTCTTGTTCAGATAAGGGCACTAACTTATTTGTCCTGATTTGGTTAATTCCTTCAACAGCTACAACTGTTGAAAAAGCCCAGCAACTACCTACACAAAACATTAGTCACAAACAACAATGTCATATAAAGGTATAATACAAAATAATCAATAATAACAATTTCAAAACATATTCATTAGTCTCAAATCCTATATGTATGCAGATAATCGTGACCTTAGCTAACATGGTCGTTTTTTAAGGTGTGCATGATGGACTACTACATAGTGCCCAAAATTTGACACGGTTAAACTGTGGCTTAATAGGGCTCGTAAAATATTTGTCATGCTTAAACCGTGGAGAAATAGGACATCTGTTTCGTTTTGCCACAGTTAAACTATGATTAACCTACATAGTATCTCCAAAAACTTAAGAAGGTGTTGTTAACGAATCTAAATAACTATGCAATTACATACCACATTGGCCTTGATCCTTAACATCGGTGACGGCGCCTTTCTTCCTCCAATCGACAGAAGTAGGAGCTTTGTTAAAATTCTCATACATGAAGGTTCCATTTCCACGTGCCGTGCCACGGAACGTTCTATGGTGATTAACCTTTGATCCAGCATAAATAGTTCTAAATTCAAGGTTGGTCAAGTCAGCAAACTTGTTAAGTTTCAACTTGTAAGGCTTATCCAACTTGTTAGTGTTGTGGACATGCATCACATTTGTTTTGAACACGTTAAAGCGCTTGTGTTTATCACCGAGGTTTCGAGAAACTGTATGGTGACTCCTCCATCGCTCATACAAGTCCCACAAACTTTCGTCTGAGGACAAATCTTTTTCGTGGAAATCAAAGCTCTCTGATATTTGGAGAATCAGAGCAATGGATAGAACAATCAACAACAGCTTCTTAATTGCCATGGTTCTTTCTTTGGAATCTGGACTTTGGAATTTGGAATTAGTTAGTTGAATGAAAGTTTGATGAAACAGAAAAAGAGCAAGGGATGATTTATATAGGGGATTGGAGAATAAAGAATGTGAGGAAGTAAAAGGTTTCTTAAGGGAATCAATAATGTGCAATAATGGAGGTGCTATAATAGGATAAAATTGTGTTGTTCATGTATGGAAGCAAAGGGTTCAATGAGTGAAAACAAGAAAAATTGATTTGAGATATTTTTATTGTTATTTTTTAAGAATTATCAAAGTGATGACAAGGTGTTTGTTATTTTGTTTCTGTGGCATTGCATGGTTTCTGTTATTGTATGCTTGAAGAATCATCTTTCTGTTGCAGGCTGATTACGTTATTGCATTAATGGGTAACATGGTGGAAGGGAGAGGAATGTGCAATGTTGCGTTTGGTTTTTAAACACTTCGTGTGTTACAAATAATTGAATGAAAGTGTAGTTTTTATATGTATTATGGGTTATAACTCGCAATTGCTTTTGGAAAGATTTGTAAATGATGTGGGAAAATAGATTCCAAAAAGTGAAAGTATGTGACACCATTCACAAAAAGTGCAATAAATATATATATTTTTTTAAGGGTCCTGCTAACCAGTGTCCCGGGGCACTGGATAAGGAGTATTAAATGATGTTTAATTAAATTATTATTGTTTTGCAATAAATGATAATTACACATATTTAAATATTAAATTGACTTAAATTAATTTATTCACTATCTCTTTCATGATTTTATTTCAATATTATTATATTTTAATATTAGAACATGATTTACTAGAAACAAAATTAAAAACTCTTAAAATATTGCAAAAAAAGTAAAATAATAACTAAAAAATCAAATAAAAATTCAAATTCAATTTAAAGATTCAAATATTTTGATGAAATATAAAAAAATAAGACAAAACTTTATCCATAATATTTTTTTTAAATATGAAAAGGAAAAGTAGTGTTTTTTGAAATTAAAAAATATTAGGCATTGAAAATGAAATATGCAAAAGCAGCCGTAAATAAAAATGAAAAGTAATTAATACGGAGTAATATATAATATGTAGCGTCTTAATTTTTTCCTTTATGGCTCAATTTTATTTAATTTTTAGTCTTAAATAACGCTATTAATAAGCTGTTTTTTAAATAATATTAATGAATCTATAATGTAATTAATGATCCTTATCCAGTGCTGCCGGACACTGGTTAGCATTGCCAATGGGTCCTGCTAACCAGTGTCCCGGGTACTGGATAAGGAGTATTAAATGATGTTTAATTAAATTATTATTGTTTTGCAATAAATGATAATTACACATATTTAAATATTAAATTGACTTAAATTAATTTATTCACTATCTCTTTCATGACTTTATTTCAATATTATTATATTTTAATATTAGAACATGATTTACTAGAAACAAAATTAAAAACTCTTAAAATATTGCAAAAAAAGTAAAATAATAACTAAAAAATCAAATAAAAATTCAAATTCAATTTAAAGATTCAAATATTTTGATGAAATATAAAAAAATAAGACAAAACTTTATCCATAATATTTTTTTTAAATATGAAAAGGAAAAGTAGTGTTTTTTGAAATTAAAAAATATTAGGCATTGAAAATGAAATATGCAAAAGCAGCCGTAAATAAAAATGAAAAGTAATTAATACGGAGTAATATATAATATGTAGCGTCTTAATTTTTTCCTTTATGGCTCAATTTTATTTAATTTTTAGTCTTAAATAACGCTATTAATAAGCTGTTTTTTAAATAATATTAATGAATCTATAATGTAATTAATGATCCTTATCCAGTCCCCGGAGCACTGGTTAGCATTGCCCTTTTTGGGTTTAATATTTGAAACTTCTTTTGGAATGGCTTTTAGAATTTAATTTGGGTTGTGCGTAATTTATACTTAACTGTTTTAATTACTCTAAAACGGATAAATCATTGGTTTCTTTAGAAGTTATAGTTAATAATTGTGTTAATTGAGCAAAAGTTGGTAACCTATATAATCTGCTAACTTATGCTACTACCTCCGTTTTTCATTACAAGTGATTTTGATATTTTTATAGGTAATCATGATTTTATGAAAAAGAAAAATTTTATAAAATTATTTTTCATTAATAGTATTACAAATATAAATTTAAAGAATTGAAAAGAAAAAAAAAGAATAATAAATATTTGAGGATTTAATAAAACAATATTATTTACTATGACTTATTGATATTGTAAAAATTCTCATAATTTGATACAATTTTTTTTTCTCAAACGACTTATAATAAAAAAAACGGAGAAAGTATCAATTTTGGGAAGATTCCATTTGATTGACATAAGCAATGTGAAAGAACATTTTAGTAGTATTATTATTCTGTAGTAGCAATCATTTGACTCTAGAGTCCAGCGTGATGCTGTTGCTTGTTTTAAAGGATTTCCATGGCGTAGTTTATTGGTTTCCACCATCAATTATTTATTTCTAAAAACTGCTATCTGTTTCCTTTTAGCTGAAGCTTTATTATCTATTATGTTTTCATGAAACCACCACTTCCGTAGCGTAATTGCACATAGCATGTGTGATGCGTGCAGAACAAAAGTTACTACAAGAAAACAGAGGAGTTATACAATAACACTAGAAGAGTAAAACGTAAAACATAATCCAATGTATTATTCCTCAGCTGTTTTTACAGTAATTACAGTATGAGTCTTCATTTAACATAGTTGTTTTTCTGTTACAAATGAATATATACATTGTTCCTAAAATGAATATACTTTTTCGAAATCGGCTAATATATGAAGGAGGGAATAGAACTTCCTTAGGTCCAGATACAAACAACTCCATTCTTGTCAGCTGAAGCCAAGGGTTTTCCAAGCCCACTCCAAGCACAGCTCAGGATAGAAGAAGTATGTTCCTTCAGAGTGCTGACTACATCAGTTTTAGATGCTGACCAAATATAGACCGACCCATCAGATGATCCGGCAGCAATATTTTGATCATCGGGACTAATGCACGAGCGACTCCAGTTAGAGGCCACTCGATTTCCTACGGCTTTTAGTGTGGCGCTAACTTCTAGAGATCGCACGTCAAACAAATTGTGCAAATTGTCCCTTCCACTGGTTAATACTGCATTTCCGTTTCGAGAAAGAGATATCGACGTGATAGCGAATGAGTGTGCTGCAACCTCGCTAAGTAGTTTCCCGGTTTTAATATCCCATAATCGAAGATTTCCGTCAATGTGTCCAGAAAATATGGTCTGCCCATCACTGCTGAAGCAAAGAGCATTGCAGTTGCTGTGGAAAATGATTGTGTTAATGCAATAACCTTTAAGCAAGTCCCAAACTTTTATAGTACGGTCGTAAGCTGCGCTGACAACATGACGGCTGGAAACCCTGCTGACATCAACAGCACAAACTTTATCTTTGTGGCCAGTAAGGGTATGATGGACTCGAGCCGAGCTGAGATCCCATGCATACAAGTTGTTTGAGCTGCTAGCAGCAATAACAGATCGATTATCATTGGTGATGGCGAGATCTAATACAGAGCCAAGGCATCCATAAAGATTGGAAATTAAGGATCCTGAATCTGTATCCCACACTTTAACCGTTCGATCCTGTCCCCCGGTAATCAATTTATTAGAATTGTTCTCGAACAATATGGAAGCACAACCACCTTCATGTGCTTGGAGCCTGTGTTTGCATGTGGAAGGGATGTTTGATTGTAAAAAGGCATCGGCACCTTGTTCACTTCGGCGAACTATGCCATCTATTTGCTGCCTTGCAAGTTGTTCTAAGCCACTAGCCTTTAGTTGCTTGATCATATCATCGTACAGTTGGTTTGCCTAAATTTATAGAAAATATATTAGTTATATCAACACAGTGAAACATTGAGAATCCATGAAGCTAATAGAATTAAAATATCATCACAGTTTAGTGAGGGAGCTACAAATGTAAGAAACTTAGACTAATGTTGTAACAATCATACAATTATTCGACTCGGCGGCATACAATCTAAATTTCACGCAATCACACAACAAGTTCAAAATAGATGCAATAGTGGCATAATGTAACATTCTCATGTAACCGACGCCTACAAATAAGACCATGACACAAGTATCAGATTAAAGGCAAATGAACTAAATTGTAATCTGATTATCTGGCCGAATTTTATTATTTCAAATGATTATGGCCCTGTTTGAATAAATAGCTTTTTGCAGCTTATAACACAAGCGATTTTTATGATAAGCACCAAGTACAAACTATTTCTATAGCAAGAGATATGATAAAGTTAAATTATTCCGTACAAGCTGTTTTTATATGGTATCTTGGAGAACTTATGAAAATAAGCTAAAAACAGCTTATGAACAATGTCATAAGTTGTTTTCACAAGTTCTCCCAAACAATCCAAACAGACCCTGTGTTCATATGGAGAATACGTACAAACAACAATTTTATTTCAAATGTTCCTATGGAGAATGATAATGTATTATAACCTCATTTAGTTGTTCAGCGTTCTTCATTTTTTCTAACATCATGCGATCTACCAATGTCTTATTTTCGGTTTCAGCATTCTTGGCTCTAACTGTCATTTGCTGCAATTGTATTTTAAGTTCTGCATTCTCACTCAGAACCACTTCAAGAGCTTTAATTTTGTCTTCCAAGTCCTTTTTCAATTGCATGCACTCATCCCTGCAAAATTTATTTGAGTCACTTTCATAAACAAAAAAATTTGAACTATAAAGAAATAAGAATACATGACTTTTGGAATCAAAAACATAAAAGGGAAAACAAGCAACCTTGTTTGGGTCAACTCTTTTTGCAAATCAGCAGTTCCAGTTTCTTTCTCTTGAACCAAAGCTTTCAAAGTTCTGGATTCAGCTATTTCCACAACAAGCTGCTCAGATACTCGGGATTGAGCTTTGTAGCATTGCTGAAGTTCCACTTCAAGACTCTCTACTTTCTCTTTCCATTCAGAGCCCTATAGGAACACAAATACAACATTTAACTTAGTTGAAACATCCAATATTTAAATGCAAACTGCGGTCCAAGTAAAAACAACAGCATTAATCATAAGCAACATCCACAAATATTAATACAATTGCCAATTCGCATAAAGAAACAGGATCAACAATTAGGATGTAGTTTCTTTTTTAAAAAAAAATAAACAACAATAACCATCTATTAGAAGTTAGAACTGACCAAAAATGGGATAGCTAGATAGCGAATAGCGGGATGGCTGCGAATTGATCATATTTTGGACAAATTACATGAATAATAATTATAAACATATGAAGTGCAGAGAGAGGTGAAGGAGAAACTTGTGATTTTTCTTTGGAAGAACTGAAGTGCACAAACATCGGTGAAGGGTGCAGGTATGTTAGGGTTGAGTTTCAACTCAAATTTGATTGAAAAACCTAAAATAATCCTCAAGACATTTTAAATTTAAGGGGTAACTTAGGTTTTCCAAACAAAATGGTTTCTGCAAGTGCCGATACCGATACGTTATCACCGTTTTTTATATTAAAGAACAAATTATGGTTAGTTCACACCGCGACGGCCGCAATCACACATGTACCGACCGAAATCGCAAAAACCTTTACGCGACTGCGACGCGACCGTTACCGTTTTTCAAAATCCTGGTGTCGAGTGTCCGACTCCAACATGTGTACATTCAATCACACTTATACATGTGATCTGATTACATTCAATCACTTTCATTTTCTCAAATTATACAAGTGCCTACCTGTCCGTGTCAGTTTCATGTCCATTGTATGTGTTACTACTTACTATCCATTGAAGATTGAAAAATGCTTCTAAAATCACTATTCTTTACTAAATAAAAATCAAAGATCCAATCATATTTCTACAAACTAATTAGGGATTGCGACAAGGGTAACCAATTATGAATTCGTGATCAAGTTCACAAAAAACCCTAAAAAAGCATATAAAAGGGACCTGAGAAACAATAGGTCTAGAAAGAGCAGCAAAAGCAGAAGCATGAGCTCCTTCTTCGCTCAAATGCCGCTTCCGTAAAGACCTCAAAGCGCGTTTGATAGCTTCATTTGCAATTTCTTCATTTGACTTCGCCATGCAATAAAAACCAATTTCAATCACCGAACCGCGAATCTCACCTGATTGATTGCGAAGAAAATAAAATCAAACGATGCAAGAAATTTGAAACCGACAACAAATTGAAGGTTTGAAAGATGAATTTACCTTCATGATAGTTTGGGATTTTGGTATTTGTTGCTAAAGATTGTTCGAGCCTTGACTTCAAGAAGCATAACTACCACAACAGAAATTGATAATAATAAGATGAGGAAGCAGGAGTTTCCATTAACTTTAATTTCACCGGAGTGGCATTTCCAAGCTCCGATCGTTGAAATCTAATTTTGGGATTTACTAATTTTGTAGTCATTTCTTTTTAAAATTAAAACTAAGTGAATTCTTATTTTTTTTGGTACAACCAAAAATTATACTATTATTGTAATAAAAAAATTATACTATTATTTATTATATTATTTAAAAAATAATTAAATAAGATAAAATTAGTGAACCTATTACCCCTCCTTGGGTCTCTCACCCACCATATGAGTTGTCAAAAATGTCTCTCTGCTTTCATAGATTTACATTCATAAGCATTTTTTTTAAAACTTTGGTTTTTTCGTAGGTACATCTACGGAAGCGTAAAAAAACATAGTGAACGTTAGAGAAATTCAAATTATTTTAGTTTCGTAGATCTTTCGTAGATGTATCTACGGAACAAGTTAAAAACAGAGTGGTCCGTAGATGTACCTACGAGAGTCCGTGGATGTACCTACGAAATATTCTATTATATTTTGATGTTCCGTTTTTTTAAACCTTAAGCCATAAACCCTAAAATCTAAGGCAATGGAAAATAGTACATCAAAAGAATACATCTTATACATAGCATAAATTGCACTATAATTTGATTTTACATTTTTTTAAACCCTAAATCCTAAAGCAATGGGGAGTCGTCTGATTCAGCTATTGCTATGGGGAATCGATGATTCTGGTCAACAAACAACGAAGAAGTGGCGGAGAAAATTTGGAACAGGGTCACGGCTTTTGGTGTGTCTAATAGCTCTTCTGATGAATTGATGATAGAAGCAATCAAGGCACTAGAAAGAAGGGATGCTGATGTTAAAATACCGGAGACGGCGAAGGATGGTCGACATACCCCTGCATCATGATTGTGTTGTCTTACAATCTTCGTGGAAGCGACTGTTTGTCTAAAAGAATACGGTTGAGCTCTCTTATCAGGAAAGAAAATGTTGATGTCTGCTTTATTCAGGAAACAAAAGTTCAGGAAGTTGATGAAAGGTTTGTCATGGAGTTATGGGGAGGGTCGGACGTTCAATGGAGTTTTAAGGCGTCTATTGGGCGTTCAGGTGGTATTCTGATTATGTGGCTGTTAGCTGAAGATTTCGTTTTGCAAATGTGATCCTTCGAAGGGTGAAGACTCGAAGGAGGATGGTTGCTGATGACCGTCTTTGAAGATAAAATGGCTCCTGATGGCCATGTTTCGAGGATGAAGAATTTTAAGTCATAACGGAGATAGTGAATGCTGAAGCTAGTAGGAGTGTATATCTTCGAGACTTAGACAAATTTTACGAAATATGTTAAGTACTGATGCTTAGCGTGTTTTCGTGGTATTTTAATGTTAAGTTATATTGCCACGCGTCGAAGGAGGATTCAGGCGGGAGGATTTGAAATTCGAAGAAGTTTGCATAACTGTCCAGAGACAGGTGGCTTTCCGGGGATTCTCATGAGAAACGTGGCATTAGATTAGCGTAGGACCGTTAAGGTCGAAACTAGTATAAATAAGGGTTCTAATGTTAGGATTCAGTGTGTTCATTTTGTACAAATCACTCACATATTGCTCAAGTATCAAGTGTTAAGAGAAAGAGTTCGCTGAGAAATGTACGTATGACACCACCACCATTTTAATACATGTGTATTTTCCTTTATTTTCAAGTATCTTTCGATGTTATTGCATTTCGTTTACTTCCTGCCATTTACATTCCTGCACTCTTTATTTTCATGTTATTTATCTTTGAAGTATTTAACATTTCTGCACTTTAAGATTCTTGCACTTTTACAGTTTTTTGTCTTATGTTTTTATCTTGACTTACCTTTCGCTGAAGTTATATTTACGTGTATAACCAAGTGATTGCTAACTTTTATTGTTTCGATTGAGTAATTCTTATTTTTAAGGCAAATCATAAACATGGTTCGAATAACAATCTTTTTGACTATGTCCTAGGATCAATCTAGTCGATCCTGCGAGTAACCAAATCATATTTATTATAGTTTGGAAGACTAGCGGTTGTTTACCGGAAATCACCGTAAACAAATTGGCACGCCCAGTGGGACTGTGTCAAGCATATTGTTTTTAATCAATTGTTTTATTTTGTCTAGACAATATCAAGACCTTGTATGAACCTTAGGAACGGTAAATTAACAAACAGTGCACAACCGATTCCCAAACGAAGGTACAACAAGAAAATGGTCGTCACGACCAGTGCAGGGGGAGATCAAGATCCCCCACAAGGCTCAGAATCAGGAGCGGCAAATTCTGCGCATGTTTCGACTTCTACTCAAGGAGCGCGGGATACACCGGGTCCAAATGGATCGAGACCCACGGATAGTTCACAGGCTATACCTGAGAATAATACAGAACCATCAGGGACTATTCCAGTTTCAGTGTCGACTACCGCACCTGCATCCACAAGCGCAAACGAGATACCACTTTTCTCGACAAATACTGCAAATAACTTATTCAACCCAGGGTCGAACTCTGCGTTCGAATGGAGGCCAAACTACCCATACGGAATGCCATATCCATATGGAACAGGCGTACGAGGGGCAGGACCTACATATACTACAACTAAAAATGCGACGTTTTCGCCAAATGTTGGTTCAGTGGGTCGAAGTGCACAAAATACTGGCTTCTCTGCCCAAATACCCAATTTTACCACAAGTAATCAAGCAGCATTCCGACAAGAAATGGATGCAAGCAACCATGATATGTTAGGGGTCTTTGGCCAAGGAACTGGCTTCAATTTTGAATCCATTAGCAACAAATATTACTAGTACGAATCGAGAGAATGTGGAGATTTTCCAAAAGATATCATCTCAAATGAATCGAATGGCAGATTTCATGGGAGTTCCATACCCTAAACGAAAGGACAAGCAGCCCTTGTATCGAGAAGGAGGACCCATTATGGAACATATTCAAGATGTGGTCCCTCCGTCTAGGATAACCACTAATAATGTAGTTGCCCCACAAAGAACAACGGCAATCGAAGGGAACCAAGTAATAGATTTGGAGGCTTCGAATCAAAGAGTTGTTCCCGTTCAACAGGAAATGGAGGAAGTAAGACCCAGATTAAGGTTAGTGGGTAGGAACGAACATCCAGATGAAATCGTTCAGAGAGTCAGAAGAGAAAATCTGGCTACGGAAAATAACTTAACTGCCATGATAGAAAGGGTTATGGCCAATAACGGCCTTAGTACTGGACTTCGACGTCCAAATTATACATCCAAGTTGCCTAGAGGCACTAAAGTACCCAAGTTCACAAAGTTTTCAGGCGAAACTAGCGAGTTAACTGTGGAACATATTGCCAGATACCTGACAGAAGCAGGAGACTTAGCAGGGAACGAAGATTTAAGGATCAAATATTTCCCTAGTTCGCTAACAAAGAATGCTTTTATTTGGTTCACAACTTTACCACAAAATTCGATAGATGCTTGGGCACACTTAGAAAGGTTGTTCCATGAACAGTTCTACATGGGCCAAACCAAGATAAGTCTGAAAGAATTGGCCAGCATTAAGAAGAAGTTTACAGAACCAATTGATGATTACCTGAATAGGTTCCGACTGTTGAAATCAAGGTGTTTCACAACAGTCCCAGAGCATGAATTGGTCGAAATGGCTGCGGGTGGTCTAGATTATTCAATTAGAAAGAAACTAGATACTCAGTACCTTAGGGATATGGCCCAGTTGGCAGATAGGGTTCGACAAGTCGAACGTTTGAAAGCAGAAAAAGCTAGGGCAAACAAGGGATATAAAAAGGAAAGAGTAGCATACGTCGAAGCAGACGAAGTTGATGGCGAACCCTTCGAAGACTCATGCGACATGGAAGAGGTCGAAATAGATCTCGCCGAGTTAAAGGAAGCGCCACCCTATGCTTGCAAATTACTTACCCCTTCTAATGGAAGGAATCCAGTAGATAATGATAAAAGTGATAGATTTCCCAAGAAAACTTATACGTTTGATGTCACTAAGTGTGACGAAATATTTGATTTACTAGTAAAAGATGGCCAAATGATACTGCCTCCAAATTCCAAAATTCCTCCGTTAGAACAACGGAAGAAGAAAGGCTTTTGTAAATATCATGGTTTTTTGGGCCATAAAACCTCACAATGTTTTCTTTTCAGGGATCTAATTCAAAATGCTATCAAGGATGGACGTTTGAAGTTTGCTGACAAGACTAAGAGTCACATGAAGGTCGACACAAATCCTTTGAACATTGCTAACGCTAGCTTGTGTGAACCACTGGATGTCAACATGATAGAGGTATCTGAGGTAGACATTGCGAAAGCTGAGACAATGTTAACCGGAAAGCAGGCTACTGAAAGCCTAAATGACGATGCGGTCTTCAATACTGATGTTGAAGAATCCCCCAAGACAGAGATAACTGAAGTTTCGAGAGGAAAAACCTGTGAGGCCACTGAAGACCTCAGGGTAAAACTTCAGCAAATCCAGATTTCTGAAGCCCCTCCAGCAGTTGTTAACATGGTCAGTGCCAGACGACCAGTGTCTGAATTTGGCGAATTGGAGACATGGTTGACAAGGCAAAAGGGAAACATTGAAATTCCTCCAAGAGGGGAAAGTCTCAAATATTATCTCTGGAATTGCCATGAAAGGAATGGCGGAAAACAATGGATGTGTCCAAGGTGTTCGATCATGCTGAATCGAAGGGTCGAAGCCAACTTCGAAAGGGCTCGACGCGAAAGATGGGAATACCCCGGGAGAGAACCAAACCCTTTGCTACAAGTGTACCCAAAGATGGAAGAAAGCTTAGTGGGATTTTTGGTTAGATGTCACAGGGAAAACACTGAAGTTGCACTGTGTCCCAGATGTGGGGCAGTCTATGATGAAATGCTGGCACGATCATTCGAGAGGGTGTACTGCTACATGGGTCGAGAAACTCAGGGATTACGTCCTAACCTGTATGGTTTCGATATATGGACCCCAACGAAGAGACCTGACAGCCCACATCCTAGGGCTCGAATGGTAACATTCAAAGTCCCTGCAGAAGTACCTAGGGACAAATGGGTGCAAGCTGGTGCAAGAACCAACAAATGGCGAAGTTGGGACCAAGGAGGAAGGACTGCAATGGCATATAGGAAGCAATTTCAAAACTCAAATCGAGAGATGTATCGGTTGGAGAATTACAAGGGAAAAAATCCTATGTCCAGATCCCAGTGGAGAAGGCACCAGAGAATGAAAAAGGCTCAAAGAGAATACAGACCAAGAGAAGCTGGAGAGTGTAGTAGCAACCAAGTCCCACACCAGGGGGCAAAGGCAAGCAAACCTCCGGTGGAACGCAGACTATTCGAAGCCGAAAATATTTTAGAAGAAGAAGAAAAGATGCATTCCAGTCCTTGGAAGGAAGAGGATAGAATGACAAATGATTTCGACTCTGACGGGGTGTCATCTATAAACCTCAACTACAACGTTGTGTCTGTACTCCCTCATGAGTTTAATCAGGAAACTGAAGTTGAAGACTGCGAAGAGGCTGATATCGAAGAAATGGCGAAACACAGACCTGTGTGTTACTATGTTCTAAACAACGGTGCAGTTGAAGAGCAGAACGCTTTCTTCGAGAGGCCCGATGAAGGTATGCGAAATCATTTGAAACCACTCTACATAAGGGCTAAAATTGAAGATGTTGACATTAATAAAGTCCTAGTAGATGGGGGGCAGCAGTGAACCTAATGCCCTAATACATGTTGAAAAGAATTGGTATGTTCGATACCGATATAAGGCCACACAACATGGTTTTATCTAACTATGAAGGCAAGATAGGACAGACACTGGGAGTTGTTCAGGTGAATTTAACAGTTGGCTCAGTCACGAGGCCAACTATGTTTATGGTTATACCAGCAAAAGCAAACTACAACCTTTTGCTCGGAAGAGAATGGATCCACGGAGTTGCAGCTGTGCCATCGACAATGCATCAAAGGGTAACCATTTGGAGAGAAGATGGTATAGTAGAGAATATTGAAGGGGATCAGAGTTACTATATGGCTGAAGTTAATCAAGTTAATAAAACTAACTTCGATAGGAACTTGGCAAACATAGGACCTTGTCATGCTGCAGAAGAGATGTATACCCCAAATAAAAATGCGTTGTACTACTTAACTCTACACCCAAATGGTTTCCAATGGAATAGGGAAATAATGGATGGCCCAGAAGATACCCCACCAACGGAGCATCATCCAACAATACGGCCAACAGGCTGGGATGACGAAGTTGATGATGTCTGAGTCATCATTTTTCGAAAGGATTTCGGCTTATGTAGCCGAGAATAAAAGAAAGACGGCTCTCGAAGCCGAGTTGTCAGACATGTTGTTTAATGAAGGTCTAAAAAAGGAAGAAACTCCAGATTTGGGGATAGATACGATCCCTCACCTGCCTGAAGATTCAGTCCAAGTCAAAGAGATTTCAGGAGAAGAGATAGGTCAAAGATTGGATGCAATCTACGACGAAGAGCCTTTGGGTTTCGAGAAGGACCCAATGGGATCAAATATCAAGATGTTAGCCCAAGATCCACTCGAAGAAGTAAATCTCGGAGATGGAGATCAAAGGAGGGTAACATACGTCAGTGCGAAACTAGAGCCAACGCTGAAGTCAAAAGTGGTCGCGTTGTTGAAAGAGAACAAAGATTGCTTTGCATGGGATTACGATGAGATGCCTGGTTTAGGGCGCGATTTGGTCGAATTGAAGTTACCTATAAAGGAAGGAAAAAAGCCCATCAAGCAAACTCCTAGAAGTTTCGCACCAGAAATTCATTCGAAGATTAAAGCAGAAGTCGAAAGACTCCTACGGTGTAAGTTCATCAGAACCACAAGGTATGTCGAATGGATTGCTAATATTGTACCAGTTATTAAAAAGAATGGTTCATTAAGAGTATGCATAAATTTGCGTGATCTAAATGCAGCAACTCCTAAGGATGAATATCCCATGCCTGTGGCAGAAATGTTAGTGGATTCAGCCGCAGATTTCGAGTATCTAAGTATGTTGGATGGATACTCTGGTTATAATCAGATTTTCATTGCAGAAGAAGATGTGTCTAAAACATCTTTTCGTTGCCCAGGGGCAATAGGCACCTATGAGTGGGTTGTAATGCCTTTCGGTTTAAAGAATGCTGGGGCAACCTACCAGAGAGCAATGAATTCTATATTTCATGATTTTATAGAAACGTTCATGCAAGTATACATAGATGACATCGTTGTTAAATCTGTCTCAGATTGCGATCATCTCGATCATCTAAGCCAATCATTCGAAAGAATGAGAAAACATGGCTTAAAGATGAATCCCCTCAAATGTGCTTTCTTTGTGCAGGCTGGAGATTTCCTGGGCTTCGTGGTTCATAAAAAGGGGATAGAAATTAATCAGAATAAAACGAAGGCTATTATGGAAACCAAGCCTCCATCCACGAAGAAAGAATTGCAGTCCTTGCTGGGGAAGATAAACTTCTTAAGAAGGTTCATCTCTAATTTGAGTGGGCGCACACAAGCTTTCTCCCCTCTACTTCGTCTAAGGGAAGGAAAGTTCGAATGGCGTGTCGAACATCAAGAAGCTTTTGATAAAATCAAGCAATACTTGATCCATCCACCAATCTTATCTCCCCCAAATAGGAAGAAGCACATGCGCCTGTATATTTCAGCTTCAGATAATACAATAGGCAGTATGTTAGCACAAGAAGACAAAAATGGCGTCGAAAGAGCCATTTATTATTTAAGTAGAGTACTCAATGATGCAGAGACTAGATACACTGCGATAGAAAAACTCTGCCTTTGTTTGTATTTCTCTTGTATCAAACTTAAGTATTATATAAAGCCAGTTGATGTTTATGTTTCGTCTCATTGTGATGTTATTAAACATATGTTATCAAAGCCAATATTGCACAGTCGAATTGGAAAATGGGCTTTAGCCCTTACTGAGTACTCACTGATATTTCAACCACTCAAGGCAATGAAAGGTCAGATTGTGTCAGATTTCATTGTTGACCATGCAGTGGTTGAGAACCCTCAACAATATGTAGATTTGAAGCCTTGGAAGCTATACTTCGATGGTTCGACTCATAGAGAAGGAACTGGTGTTGGAATATTAATAATTTCTCCTGATGGAATTCCAACAAAGCTCAAGTATAAGATTGAAGGTCCTTTATGCTCCAACAACGAAGCTGAATATGAAGCACTAATTGCTAGACTTGAAGCTTTGTTAGAATTGGGGGCAACCAGAGTCGAAATTAAAGGAGATTCTGAACTGGTGATTAGACAACTGACAAAGGAATACAAATGCATCAAAGAAAATTTGATCATGTACTTTGTCATAGCAAATAGGTTGCTCAAGAAATTCGAATATGTGGAATTAAAACATGTCTCAAGGGCCAACAACCAAGAAGCAAATGGCTTGGCACAGTTAGCCTCAAGATACAGGGTATCAAAAGAAAAATTAGAAGAACTGATCGAAGTAAGAGGGAGAGCAATGACTACTAAACTTTCCCCAAGTGATCTGGAGAATTCACAATTAGGTTACGCTAACAAAGAAGAGTTCGAAGTATTAAACATATACTCATTGATAGATGCAGATTGGAGGAGTCCAATAGTAAACTATCTAAAAAATCCTTCGACAGACACAGACAGGAAGCTGAAATATAGAGCCCTGTCATATTTCCTGATGGGAAACGAATTGTTCAAGAAAACTCCTGAAGGGGTATTGTTGAAATGCTTGGGTGAAGCAGAAGCATATTTGGCTCTTTCAAATGTACACAGTGGAGCATGTGGTGCACATCAAGCAGGACACAAAATGAAATGGCTTCTGTTTCGTTATGGAATGTATTGGCCTTCCATGTTAAAAGACTGCATACAGTTTGCGAAAGGGTGTCAAGAATGTCAAGAACATGCAGGTATCCAACACGCCCCAGCAAACGAATTAAGTTCAATAGTGAAACCATGGCCTTTTAGGGGATGGGCACTAGATTTGATTGGAGAAATTCACCCCAAATCGTCTAAAGGTCAAAGATACATATTGGTAGGAATAGACTACTTCACAAAATGGGTCGAAGCAGTACCACTCGCGAATGTGGACTAAAAGGCTGTGATTGAGTTTATTCAAAAATATATTATATACAGATTTGGAATCCCAGAAAGTATAACTACTGATCAAGGATCAGTGTTCACTGGGCGAAAGATGCAGGACTTCGCCAAAGAAATAGGGTTCAAATTGTTTACTTCTACACCTTACTATGCTCAGGCAAATGGACAAGTTGAAGCAGCAAACAAGATAATAATTGGTCTTATCAAGAAACATATGGGGAAAAAACCCAAGAATTGGCATAAAACTTTGGACCAAGCACTTTGGGCCTGTCGAACATCTCCAAAAGAAGCTACAAATACAACGTCTTTCCAACTGACGTTTGGTCACGACGCAGTACTCCCAATCGAGATACATCTGCAGTCAGTAAGAATACAAAGACAGGCAGAAATCCCTCCCAACATATACTGGGAGTTAATGATGAATGAATTAGTAGACCTGGACGAAGATAGACTTCGAGCATTGGAGATGATAAAAAGGCAAAAGGAAAGAATATCTAGAGCATACAACAAAAAGGTGAAAGGTAAAACGTTTATCAATAATGACTTAGTTTGGAAAGTTATTTTACCTATAGATCGAAAGGATCAGGCACTGGGTAAATGGTCCCCACACTGGGAAGGACCCTTTCGAATCTTAAAGGTATTTTTGAATAATGCTTACGAAATCGAAGAATTAGCAGAAGATCGCAGGATCTTAAGAGTAAATGGGGAATATCTGAAGAGATATAAACGAAGCATGTACGAAGTAAAGATTGTAAAAACGTAGATATTCAAGGTACTACGTAAGCCAAAATGGTTGAACTAATGCCAAAATGGCTTTGTGATCAAAATATACGATAAATAAAGTAAAGAGACAAAGAAACATCAAAATATTTGTCATTAGAAAGTGAAAGATTACATGCATTACAAAATGAAGCCTAAGGGCATGACCCAAAATGTTGAAGAGTACAAAAGAGAAAACATGAAAACCTAAAGCAAACCACTTGCTAATTGATCCTTTGGTCTAGACCTTCTAGGGATAGCAGGGGCAAGCTTTCTGCCTCGAACATATCCATGGACCCAGAGTTACGCATCCTTCTCACTATACCCTTTTTGAGGAATATGTAAGATAGGAGTCTCCCATATGGAAGACACGTCACAACCCCTTGACGAGCAGCAGCCATAGAGACTGCCTCAACAAGCCCTTTGAAGATCATCAAAGGAAAGTTGATTTTCTTCCCACGAAAGCCACAGAGTATAAAATCTAAATCTTCTACCATGATGCTATTTTGATCATGGTTTCGTGGACGAAAATTACCCACAAGGAGTTGGTGCCAAATCCTGATGACCTTGGCGCTGAAAGGGTCGTTGTCCATGAGAGTCCTCAACAGAAGATGAGTGGTCATGTTGAAGCTGTTATCATCAAAGGTCTCCCTAGAGTTGTTGCATCTCATTAGGTTAGAGATAGTGGTGGGAGTGATCCTAATGTGGGCACCTCGAACCTCAGAGATTACAGTGGTTCTACCTTCTGGATCTATGCGTAGAGACGCAAACATCCAAAAATCTGCTAACATGTTAGGGTAAACAGGTCCCTCCAAGATTTCATAATAGAAATCAAGCTCTTGGTTAACAAAGAAAGCGCTAATGCTTATGGAATTGC
This sequence comes from Vicia villosa, assembly GCF_029867415.1. Classification (NCBI taxonomy): domain Eukaryota; kingdom Viridiplantae; phylum Streptophyta; class Magnoliopsida; order Fabales; family Fabaceae; genus Vicia; species Vicia villosa. The sequence continues at coordinate 69,753,484 of NC_081182.1, forward strand.
TTTCAAAGTCTTCTTCAGAAACTTTGAACTCTTTTTTGATGCAAGCTCTGATATTGTTATAAGTGAGGGGTACTGCCATTTTGGAGAGAAAAATTTGGAAATGTTTTTCTGGTTTGGTGTTTGAGAAAATGCAAAGGGAGGAACGAAGTTTCAAGATAAGGTTTTATGGAACAAGAGTGAAGAAAAGAAGTGTGATGTTAAGCCCTTATATAGACCTGGGGGCAGGAGTGGAACGGTTTAATTTTTAATGTTTGATTAGACTGCGTTTGGTATTCCAAAGAGAAGTTATGGCTTCCGCCGTTTCCCGCCCTTGGAAGTTGAGCTGCAATCATGAAAAACTGATGCACGCACGTCTTAAAGAGATGTTTTGGAGAAGGTGACGTCATCACTTAATAATGATTACGGCTAAGGGAGTGGAAACGTCAAGTCTAAGCTAAAGGGAGCGAAGGATGGTCAGATCACGTGTTTTACATTAATTAAAATTACTGTGGCAAATTAGAAAATAGATTTTGGCGAAATCTGGAAGATTTGCTAAAAACACTGCTTGCGAGTATTGCAAAATATGGACAAAGTGGAAAAGAAAAGTTAAGCAGATAAAAGTTAAGCATATATATATATATTCTGCGAAGAGTTTGATTATAAAGCAAAAGTACAACATGATGACGAAGTACAAAGTTTGAGGTAACTAATTAAAATCTTTAGGGAGACTATCTTTGATCTTCGAATACTGAATCTCCCAGGAAGACATGCGAAGTTCAATCAGGGCCCTTTGTTTCTTCAGTTCGTCAATTTCAGGAACTAGTTTTCGTGCAGCCTCGAAATGTTGGATTCCGAAACGTGCAACTTCAGTCAATTCGTGCTCATTGGTTTGTTGAATGGTTGCCTGGCGAGTTTCAGCCTCCTTTATCTTCTCTTCGAGAATTTTTATCTCTTGCTTCCAGGAGGTTATGTTCTTCTCACATTCGTCATATGCTTCCTGGTTCTTCGAATATTTAAGCTTAAGGGCTTCACCCTGTTTGGTTGCATCAATAGCAGATTTCCACGAAGAATTATGAGAGGTCATTTTCGCAGTCAGCTGTTCGTCGACATTTTGTTTTCGAAGAATATTGGCCTGGAGTTGTTCGACTAGAGAACCCAACAAGACAATCACCTCTGAAACTTCTTTTGAAACTTGAAACAGATCCACTTTCTTCAAAAGTTGATTCAAGCTATGACTCTTGGTAGGATTCTTACTAAGGACGTCAACAAGATTGGTTTCAAAGAACTTTTCTTTTATTTGATGAAGGAGATCAGGGGTGTCCTCTTTGTCACCAGATTCTGTAGGAACGGTTAGAGGGACCTCAAGTTCAGAGGGCGAATTAGTATTCGCATTCATCATGGCCTTTAGGAAGCTGAGAGGGTCAGTTTGCTTAAGTTGTTCCAGTTCTGAAAGAGTAGGTTTCACAGAGATAGGCGTCGAAGTTGTTCCAGGAGTAACTATGGTTTCAAAGGTTGAAGTTTCTTGAGGACTATTTTTATCCGGTTTAGAAATTTCCTCCATGGCATCTTGTTCAGACACAGTGTCTTCACTGCCATTTGGTCGCTTATTCGCATTATCACTACCTGAGCATTGATGATCTTCTCCCAGGTTTTTACCTTGATGAGTAGGTGGGGATTCATCAGTCGAATGGCTTTCTTCGATTGGCGCATTAGATAAGATGGTTGCAAGAGGCCTAGCATCTTCAAGAACTGTTGAGAGAACATGAGATTTGTTTTGAGAAACATCTGCGTTAAACAAACCAGAATTAATCATAGTGACAAGATTTTGAGGAGTCTATTGATTGTAATGAAGAAGTTATGATTACCTTGAAAGCTTTAAGGCCGGAAGTAGCAGTGTCAGTATCATCCTGCAATAACAAGGTAAAAGTTAATTTAATCATTAAGTTAAAGTTAATAAAATGATTATGGGTTGAAACCCAAGTACCTTGGTTGGAATATTGTCTGGGCTCGAATTGTGACTTTCGATAACAAGAACGTTGCTGGCAGTCTTTAAAGGTGATTCTTCAGAAGAAACTTTGTCACTGGACGAAATAACTTTCGAGGAAGCCGACCCTTTATCCTTGCCCACAGGGGTGACAGATTTCTATCTCTTTTTATGTCCTTGCCTAGCGCGGGGAAGAGATTTGTCTTCATCGTCCGAAGCAGCCGTTGAGGAAGTTTTTCGCTTTAAAGCTACCGGGGGTTTCGAGCTCTAGAAAGTGTGGAGTGAACAAAGTGAGCACTACTCACAGGTTATACATTATTTAAAAATATAGAGTATGGATATACCGTGGGTTTCTTATCCGCAGTGACAGAATCACTCTCACTTGGCTTGTTGCTCTTCGATGCTCCAGAATCTTTTTGTGTAGAAGTTTCTTTAACTTTCTTCCTTAGAGCAACAGCTGCAATAAAACTTGGAATCAGCATTTCAACGGAATAAGAAGAGTTAGTCGAAAGATTGTCTAAACCCAAACCTTCAGGTATTGGAGTTAAGACGTGAACATGTTTAAGATCTATATGAAGATGCCCTTTGAAAGTATCCAGGGTATGCTTAGTCGGAACCACTCGCGCAACGCGTTTTTTAGTGCTTTCCTGAAGGATTTTTAAGACATTCCTACACACAAACCAGTCTGGAAAAGGAGGGCTCAGAGCCACACCAAAATCAGCACTTGGCAGCGGAGGGAATTTTGGAGGATTAAGTTCGAAAGCCACTTCATAACGCAATTCTGGTCGAACAGACGGGGGCAATTTCAACTTATCCAATTTCACAGAAAACTTCTCACCCAAATTGACTGTGGCTTCGCGAACGGTCCGACTAAGATCATCAGGCCTGTAGATAGTTTCAAAGAAGTTCTGAAAGGCTTGAATTTCTTTAATATGAGTCGAAGTACCTTTTTGAAATTTTTCCTGCACATCAGCAAAAGCTGCAGTTAGTTCCTGAGTTAGATTCTCAGCATCAAAGATTTGTGTAGTATAATACTCCGTCCACCATTCATGAAAATCTGGAGTGGAGTAAAAAGCGGGTTCGAATGCAACAGGAGAAAGATGGGCAACGCCAGCATATCTGGCAATCTTTGATTCACATTCTTCTTCAGATAAATACAAGGTGTGAAAGCACATATGGTTCCTTTTGTCATACAAACATTTGGGTTTTACTTGAACCAATCCAAATTGCCTTGATACCAGATTTGGTTGGTAGCAGAGGAGAACATATTGGCTTTTGGAGGGGCGAAGACGGTGATAGAATAACCTTGGGGTAAGGAAAGCTCCCCAAATAGTCATAGATTCAGTCTCTTGATCTTGAGATGTTGGTGGAAACTTTCGAGTGAACCATTCGGGACCCACTGTCCTGTTTACAAACGGAGCCATCGAAGGGCTGAATTGATGACACCGAGCAAACATCATGACATATGCTAGAAAATGCTCACGAAGTTTCCCAGTCTCTTCTTTTGGGGTTAGCGAAGCCAACCTGGTTCCTTCTACAGTTTGATTTTTAATATCTGGATCTTCTTCGTTCACAACACCTCGAAATGGGAGCTGAGTCTCGAAAGTGGCATTAAGCCACAACTGCAATAACCAGAAAGGACCAGCGTAGAGCAAAGATCCACTTTTGTAGTTCTTAGTAAGGTTTGTGGCTTCACCAAGGTTCTCGTAAAGGAACCCTAAGATTAATTGGCTCAGGTTTAGTCTTTTTCCAGCATGTAGCTGATTAGCCATGCAAAGATATCTCTTTGCAACTTGTATGGATTTGGAGCAGAAAACACACCTTGAGAGCCATAATGCTAAGAAAGCAATATGCTCCTCGTCGGAGACTTCTTCCTGCGTTGTATCATGATATTTCTGAATGAAGGCAGTATAGGTAACTGTTGCCTCGTTAAAATTAATGGTGTCAGTATCCATATCATTTGGGTCAAAAGTTTCCCCAGTTGGTCGAAGCCCTGTGATAGCAGCTATGTCAAAGAGAGTAGGGGTAACCATTCCACATGGAAGATGGAAAGTATTGTGGGAAGCATCCCAGAAGTGAACCGGTGCTACTAACATGGTTTGGTTATACTCTAATCTCGTTTTTGATAGTTGGATTAAATCATATATTCCTAATGTTTTCTAGAAGGATGTCTTTTTTCCTTCTACATTCGTTAGCCAAGCATAATACAGTTCAGGATCTTTTGCTAACGGGATTGACCTAAACACTTTCACGAAATTGGTCATGTAATTTAACCTAATTTTTGCCAGAGCCAAAGGGGTTGCAGTCGAAGCTTCTGCTGCATTATCAGGTTCTCCTAAAGATGGGTGTTCATCTTCATCTATCCTAATTTTACTAACTAGAGGTCTAGTTTTATAATGAGCAGGAAAGAATTTATCCGGAGAAGGGCTAGTTTCTCCTGGTAACGGACACATAAAAGCATGAGGTTTTCCAGAAAGTTCAAAAGGGATGATTACCTGAGAAGCGTAGATAGCGCGCGCCTATGCAGTGTTAGGGTTTGGTATGTGTTCTTGCTCCCCTATCTGGGTAGGATGTTGAAGTTTTAGAACAGGTTGAAGAACATTTGAAGAAGCCATGGATGAGTTTGATTTAGAAAATGGGTTTGGAAGTGACCAAAGATGTTCTCTTCTGAAGAAAGAATGAGGAAATAAGAGTGAAGGTTGTATGAGGAAACTGAGTCAGGTATTTAAAGGTTTTTAACGGAAACCCTTTCAAAATCTTTTGGGTAAAAGCCAAGAGACACGTGGCGAACGATGATTTAATCCAATGGCGGTCGAATAATTACTAGCTTTACTCCTAGTGTATAGGAGTAATGATCAAGAAGCAAGGTCAGAACGTGAGAATGTAAGTTATGAGAAGACATCTTTGAAAATGACAAGACATTTTGGAAACAGGGTCATCAATGATTATGACGTCAATTAAACAATCTTGGAACTTTCAAAGGTGAGTAAGGGACGAAATCTTATGACGACAAGAAACGTCTATTTCTCTTGTTTTTTGAAACAGGCATTTATTGGGGGCAATTTGTTAGCTGAAGATTTCGTTTTGCAAATGTGATCCTTCGAAGGGTGAAGACTCGAAGGAGGATGGTTGCTGATGACCGTCTTTGAAGATAAAATGGCTCCTGATGGCCATGTTTTGAGGATGAAGAATTTTAAGTCATAACGGAGATAGTGAATGCTGAAGCTAGTAGGAGTGTATATCTTCGAGACTTAGACAAATTTTACGAAATATGTTAAGTACTGATGCTTAGCGTGTTTTCGTGGTATTTTAATGTTAAGTTATATTGCCACGCGTCGGAGGAGGATTCAGGCGGGAGGATTTAAAATTCGAAGAAGTTTGCATAACTGTCCAGAGACAGATGGCTTTCCGGGGATTCTCATGAGAAACGTGGCATTAGATTAGCGTAGGACCGTTAAGGTCGAAACTAGTATAAATAAGGGTTCTAATGTTAGGATTCAGTGTGTTCATTTTGTACAAATCACTCACATATTGCTCAAGTATCAAGTGTTAAGAGAAAGAATTCGCTGAGAAATGTACGTATGACACCACCACCATTTTAATACATGTGTATTTTCCTTTATTTTCAAGTATCTTTCGATGTTATTGCATTTCGTTTACTTCCTTCCATTAACATTCCTGCACTCTTTATTTTCATGTTATTTATCTTTGAAGTATTTAACATTTCTGCACTTTAAGATTCTTGCACTTTTACAGTTTTTTGTCTTATGTTTTTATCTTGACTTACCTTTCGCTGAAGTTATATTTACGTGTATAACCAAGTGATTGCTAACTTTTATTGTTTCGATTGAGTAATTCTTATTTTCAAGGCAAATCATAAACATGGTTCGAATAACAATCTTTTTGACTATGTCCTAGGATCAATCTAGTCGATCCTGCGAGTAACCAAATCATATTTATTATAGTTTAGAAGACTAGCGGTTGTTTACCGGAAATCACCGTAAACAGTGGCGTACAAGTTTGCTTGTTCCCTGGTTTAACTTCTCGGGGGAAGGTTTTGTCGGTATTAATGTTGATTGGCAAGGTACCAATTTATTTTTGGTTAATATCTATTCGTCATGCTTTTTGCGGAAGAAACGTCTTTTATGGAATAATCTCATGAAGCTTAAATCTAACATTGAGAAGGGAGAATGGTGTATAGCTGGTGACTTTAATTCTATTTGTAATACGAAGGAAATGAAAGGAGCTTCGGTGTTCCAAAATAGAGTGGAGATGGATGAATTTTGTGGTTTTATTAACGCAATGGAGCTGGTGGATCCGCACTTAATTGGGAAGAAATTCACTTGGTTTAGCTTGGATGGTCGTTCTATGAGCCGTATTGATAGGTTTCTTCTGTCGGAAGGTTTGTTGGATGCATGGAACATTTCTGGTCAGATGGTGGGGGATAGAGATCTTTCTGATCACTGTCCAATCTGGTTGAAAAGTGCAAAAAAAGATTGGGGGCCTAAGCCGTTCAAATTCTTTCATGGGTGGACTAATCATAGCGATTTTTTGCATTTTGTTGAGACGTGCTGCAATAATATGCATTTTGAAGGTACCGCTTCTTTTGTGATCTCGCAAAAATTAAAATTGCTTTGAAATCAATTAAGGAAATGGAATAAGGAAGTGTTTGGTCATATGGTTTTGGCGGTGGAAGAAGCGGTGAGGGATCTTAATGCTCTTGATTTTGAAGCAGCAAACACCAACGGGGTAATTATTAATGACTTAGTGATGAGGAGATCGGTAGCTAATAATAAGGTTTGGAGCTCTATGTTGGAGAAAGAGAGTTTTCTTCGTCAAAAGGCGAGATGCAGGTGGTTAAAGGAGGGCGATTCTAATTCAAAATTTTTCCATAGTCACATGAAACATCGTTTTAGAAGAAATTCCATTGTTGGTATCAATCTGCAAAACGCATGGGTGGATGATGTGGAGGTAGTAAAAGATGGTATTGCGGATCACTTTAAAAGTCGCTTTGAGGAGGTTGAGTTTAATAGACCGAGGCTATCGGGGGCTGTTTTCAATTGTTTATTGGAAGAGGATAATGTTTTTCTAGAAATGCCTTTTTCGGAGGATGATATAAAAGAAGCGGTGTGGAGTGGCGATGGTGATAAAAGCCCGGGGCCGGATGGTTTCAATATGGATTTTTTTAAGACGTGCTGGCATGTGGTGAAAATTGATGTGTTTAAGTTTGTGGAAGAGTTTCATAGGACTAGTTTGTCTTCTAAATTAATTACAGCTTCTTTCTTGGCTTTGATTCCCAAAGTGGAGAATCCGATCTCACTTGATGAATATAGGCCAATCTGTCTTATTGGTAGTCTATATAGAATAGTGTCAAAATTATTATCTTTGAGGATTCGTAAGGTGATTGATAAGCTTATATCCCCATGTCAATCTGCTTTCGTCTCAGGCCGTAATATTCATGATGGGGTGCTAGTTTTAAATGAGATCATAGATTTTGCTAAAAGGAAGAAAAGGAATTGTGTGTTATTAAAGGTGGATTTCGAGAAGGCGTATGACTGTGTATCTTGGAATTTTCTGAGATCCATGTTGGTTCGAATGGGGTTTGGAGATAGATGGAGAGGGTGGATGGAAGCTCTGATTTTTAATAGTTCGTTTTTCGTTCTGGTGAATGGCAGCCCCACTAAGGATTTTTCTGTGTCTAGAGGTCTTCGGCAAGGGGACCCCCTTTCTCCGTTTCTTTTCTTGTTGGTTGCTGAAGGTTTGTCGGCTATGATGCATAAGGCTGTGAATTCTGGTCATTATAAAGGTTTTTATTTGGATGATGAGTCTCACTTTGAGATCCTTCAATTTGCGGACGACGCAATGCTTATTGGAGAAGCCACTTGGAGTAGTCTTTGGAGTATTAAATCCCTTTTGCGAGGTTTTGAGTTAGTCTCCGGTCTTCGCATCAATTTATCGAAAAGTAGACTCATGGGCATTCATTCTTCGGATGCTTTTCTCCAGGCTGCCTCCACCTTTCTCACTTGTGAGATTGGTTCTAATTCCTTCTCCTTCCTTGGCATACCGGTGGGAATTAATCTGAGGAGGAGAGAGGTTTGGAAACCAGTTATGAGTAAAATCAAGAAACGTCTTTCTAGTTGGAAGAACAAGAATGTTTCAATAGGAGGTCGTGTGGTTCTCTTGAATGCCGTGCTCATAAATATTCCGATTTACATGTTCTCCTTCTACAAAGCTCCAAAGATAATTGTTGATGAGATTATTAGGCTTCAAAGAATCTTTTTGTGGGGAGGCAAGGAGGAAAAGAGAAAGATTAATTGGGTCAGTTGGGACGTGGTGTGTTTACCAAAAATTAAGGGAGGTTTAGGTGTGAAGCATTGTGGAATGTTCAATATGGCCTTGCTTAGTAAGTGGAAGTGGAGGATATTGAACGAGGGAGATTTTTTATGGACTAACATTCTTTTATGCAGGTACGGTAACATTAAAAGGAAGATGATTGAAAGTCCTTCCATCCGGGAGGAGAAGAGTTCTTCTATTTGGTGGAGAGATATCCGATTGCTTGGCTCTAATGACTCGACAGATCGGGAAAACTGGTTCTCTTCATCTATCTCCTTCAAGCTGGGTGACGGTAATCTCATATCTTTTTGGCACGACACGTGGATTGGAGGTGACTCTTTTTTGGTCCTTTTCCCGGAATTATTCATTTATGCGGATTCGGATTATAAAAGTGTTAGTGAAAATGGTTTTTGGCTTGATAATTTTTGGTTTTGGAAACAGAGTTTTTCGGTGAATGTGGAGTCTTTTTTCAGATCTTGTCGCGGCTGAATTTTTGGAGCTAATGGCTATTATTCAGCACGTTCAACCAAAGATGGGCAGCCCCGAAACTTTTGTTTGGTGGAGACACCTGAATGGTTTTTCAGTAAAAGCAAGTTATGATGGGATTATTGCTTCCGACAACAACGCCTCGACTTTGTCATCAAATGTGCTGGACTTACTTCGATCTCTTTGGGCATCAAAACTACCAAGTAAGTCTTTAATTTTTGGATGAAGACTTCTTCTAAATCGTCTTCCAACAAAAATCAATTTGTTCTGTCGTGGTGTTTTGGTGGGAAACGATACCTTGTTGTGTCCTTTTTGTTTGTTGGAAGAGGAAAATTCAGACCATATTTTTAGTTCTTGTTTGGTGACGTCCTTATGGTGGAATCAAACGTGTGCTTGGCTCCAAATGGAGGTTCCTTTGTCGACGAACTCGGTGTTGGAAAAGCTCTCAATTTTTGAGAAGTTTTGCAAATCTAATTTCCGTAATTTTTCGAGTTGGTTGTTTGGTCTTGCGGTGTGTTGTGCTATTTGGAAGTGTCGGAATGCTATTATCTTTGAAGGAGGTATCCTTTCAAGAATTGATGGTTTGGGGATGATAAAACTTATGTCGTGGGAGTGGTTTTTGTTTAGTTGTAAGCTAGATTGTGATGTTCTTTAGGCGGAGTGGTTTGTCTCTCCTACCATTATAGGCTATTCACTTTGAGTTTGTGTTTTGTAGTTGTTTGAAGGGTTGTGCACCCCTTGTGCCGTTTTAGTTATACAGTTGCTTGCTTATAAAAAAAATAGCATAAATTGCACTATAATTTGATGTTCCATTTTTTAAAACCCTAAACCCCAAGGCCATGGAAAATAGTACACCAAAAGAATATATCGTAAACATCGTATAAATTGCACTTTGATGTTTCATTTTTGTTAAAAAAATTGGAATTTAGAATGTTCAGTAGATACATCTATGGAACATTCTGTTTCTGTTTTTAACGCTTCTATAGTTATACCTACAGAAAAAATCAATTTTTAAAAGAAAAATGTTTTCAGATGTGCACATATGAAAATAGGGGTTATAATTGAAATTTTGTCGGATCACGGAAGAATCAAGGAGTGTATGTGATATTCTCTAAAATTAAATATTACTAATTGATTGATTAAAGGTATTTAGCCAACTTTTTTTTATGAGATAAGTTGTCACCTTGAAATAAACATAATGCTTGTGTTACCGACCCAAAATAAACATAGTGTTTGTGTTATAATTGTTTGTTAGTAATGAGGTTTTTTCATCTAATGGCAAGATAGTCAAATATGAACACAATTGAATAAGAGTCATTTGAATTTATTTCAAATTTATTAAAATTTATCATAATGGTTAAGATTTTACACTCTATCAAAATGGAGTAGAATTAAACAACTAGATATTGCAATCATGTTTGATGATAATTAGCTCTACTAATCAAAGAGATCTAAGATTGTTAAAATATGATTTAAAAAAAGTTGTGTATATAAGGATGAGATCAACCGAACATGATGCGAAATAGGAGACAATGAGTTAATGAGTTAAATGTGGGGTGCCTCAATCAACCACTAAGTGGGATTCACACATTACATGCAATCGAGTATGAATACAATAGAATAAAATTCAATTAAATATTTCTCAAATTTAATCAACTCTATCATATTCCTTCCGTCCCACAATGAGTGATCTAGCCCACCATTTCACACATATTAAGAAAAGTGTATAAAAGTAAGAGAGAATAAGGTTTTTACTATACTGCCTTTATTATGTATTAGAAATGATGAAATTTTTATTTAGTAAACGGTAGAATTGAAAAAAGTGAATTGGAAATTAAAATGAGTCATTCATTTTTTAACACCATTGTATTCTAAATAAATCACTCATTGTGGAACAGAGGGAGTAGTAGTTAAGACTTTAAACTCTATCAAAATGGTGTAAAATTAAACAATTGGACATTAAGATCGTGTTTGATTATGATAGCTACAGTAATCAAAGAGAGGAAAGATTGCGGAAATATTATTTGAAAACAATTGTGTATATAAGGATGAGATCAACTAAACATATCGTGAAATAGAAGACAATGAGTTGAATGTGGGATGCCACAACCAACCACAAAGTGAAATTTACGCATTACCTTTGTAAATAGTCAAACAATGCTAAGTTCTACATGCCATTATGATCTGATCAATAAGAATAATGTATATCATGTCGGTAGTTAGTATGTGCCACTTCTTTTGTATCACATTGTTACAAATGCTTGTCTTCTATTAGAATCATTGTTAAACCTTTCTATTACAACGCCAAGCCCCAATTTCCCGGCCTCCATGCGAACCCATTGTAGCATATATTCACGAACAAAAAACTCTTGTTTATTTGTAAATTTTCACTTACATCTACTTAACAACAAAAGTCTAGCACACTGTTTAACATCATCCTTCACTTTATCCGGTTTAACATCATCTTTCACTCCATCAGGTTTAACATTCATTTTCACACTAGCGTTGGGAGACATATTCGAGTAGATCATATCTAATATTAATCATAATAGAAAAACAGATTAAAACTCAAAGTATCAGGCAACTCCAGAGTCGCATCTCCGGAACACATGAAACTTATTTCGGAAATACTTATCCGAATTCAGCGTTCTTTTTTTAGCTCTAAAACCATATTAATGTAAGGAATGAGAGATGAAATGAATTAATTTTACCTTAAATTTCAACTTCTTTTGCTCCCTTAGATGTGATAAAATACAATAATGATGTTTTGGTGTTAAAAAATTGATTGAGAATGGAAGAAATTTTTGTAAGGGTTTTGAAAGTGAATTGAGTTTGATCGTGAGGAAGAAATTTTTGTTTTATTCAATTTTCCGCTTGACATGTCCGGATATGCATTCCGAAATTGTCACTGGGTTGTTGAATAAATCAACTTAGTGAATAAAAACACAATAAATAAGTACAAAAGATTTTACAGAGATGCATCTCCGAATTCACTTTAAAAAATATTTTAACAAAAATAAGATGGATGACCGAAATATGAAAACTGGTGTGATTTTAGTTTTATCCGAAGATACATTTCCAAACATCAATAAAAACGATTTTTCAAAAGTGTGAGGTACACTTCATAAAATAGGATGTATATTCCCCTAAATTAAAATAAATAAATCTGATTTGAAAAATGATTAATTCATTGAGCAATGACCTCTAGCCCAATTCACTTTTTTTTATAAAAAATACATGAGAAATTTGAATTTGCTCAATTATTTATTTATTCAAAGAATAACCTTTTATTACAAAATGGTCAGCGGTCCGTAACCTTAACTCACCTAATTTTTTTTTTAAAATGACATAAAAATGATTTGAATAATTAAGAATTCACTTAAATAATAAATTATTTTATTACAAAATTGTCAACAACATGATTCGAATCTGCACAAATCGGTCAAGATCCTCTCCATACAAAACCGTCAACAGCAGGATTCGAACCTGCGCAGGCATAGCCCAACAGATTTCGAGTCTGTCTCCTTAACCACTCGGACATATTGACGCTTTGGTATTTGAGCCACAATAGTTGTAGAATTTATTTGTTAAATATTTTGAACAAACTAATCAATCAAAATTATTATTTTTAGTCTCTTATCTCTACATTAGATTCATATTGGTCTCCTAACTAAAATAAGTGTATATATTCATTTGAAAGAATGGGGAGTCCTTTCACACTCAAGTTATCAAAGATTGTGTGTTATGAATTATTAGATGCATATTTAAGTGCATTCACTTTTTCCTTGTATAACTTTAAAAGCACCATATAAAGAGTTGTGAGACTTTGCCCCTTTACTGCTACTATTGATCTTTTGGTGATCTTACATATATCACTTGCACCAAAATAAGTGTGATAAACTTCTATATACCAAGGTTTTAACAAAATCCAAGCTGAGACAAATATTAGGAACCAAGTCTGTCACAAATTTTTTGAGGACCTGTGTAGGTTACTCATGATTTAACCATTGAAAAAAATAATTAGAGGCCCTATTTAATCAAATTTTAAAAATAAAAAAGATTTATGAGGCCTTATTTAAATACAATTTAACTGTGAAAATTTTGAGGTCCTGTGCGGTAGCCCGCCTTGCACCCCCTCAAAGACGGCCCTATTAAGAACATGTCTAACATTCTTCGTCTAAAGCTTGTATCCATACCAATTTCAACCCAAAATATCACCTATACCAACAATTTCACTAACTTCTTTTTTTCCCATTTTTATTGTGTCAAAATCACCATGAGTATAGATGTAAAGAACACGCCTAGGAATAACATGGTATAAGTCACCATAATCAATATTCCAATTTGAATCTTGACATGTCAGATTCATGGAATTATCATCATAAAACAAATAGATATCACAATCACATAACAACTTTGTCTTTAGCATTTTTCTTCATATCTTTCTCTTGGATATTTTTCCTTGAGGAACCTTTAATTTATTTTTTATATGTCTCATCTTTCCATAATTGTAGCATGTAACTTCCTTTCTAATTTCTAACTTTCTTTTTGACTTGGCGTGATTCCATATTTTTCATGGTTATGAAAATTTATAATTTACCTTATTCCATATAACTCGAAAGTTAGAGCATCATACTAAATAAGTGTAATAATTAAACTATTTCTTCAATTTTTTTCATTAAATATTATCATTAACCGACATTACCAATTTTTCACTTGGAGCAAAATTTGTAAGTGACACAACAAGAACTACCCTGTTATTAGAAAAGGAATTTAACAATAATAAGGCTTGCAACTCATGATCCATCTTAATACCACTAGTTTGCAATTAACTCATAATATTTTGAAGCCCACTCATATGATCTGTTATTAAGTCACTATCCTTGTATTTATATTAACCAACTTCTGAATTAAAATTCAAACATGTTTTATTTTGCACATTCTTGCACTCATACAACTCTTTTAATTTATTCCACATTTTATCCGCATCAACTTAAGTTCAACATGTAGATACAAACTTAAGTCCAACCACTGTCTAACTCTAACAACTGTCTTATGATTCCTCTTCTAAAATTCAGCAACAGATGTCTTGGGAGGAAATCTTCTTAAATCTATACTCTTGAAATGATATATTGAATTTCTCCAAGTATCAAACAAGAGAAGATGAACACACAAGGCGAAGAAGATAAAGTTACCACCCTTGGATGTTTTTCAAAGTTTAGAAACATTAGAAATTATGTTGGAAACTATATCATTAATATATATTTAAGAATTAAAAATTGGAAATTTAATACAACTCTTAAATCAAAATATTGGAGCCTTCGTGAATTTCAAGAAAAACCACGAAAGAAGGAAATTATAGAGAAGTTGAATGAATTAATTCAATTATTCAAAGATGAAGGAGTACAAGCTGAAGAATCATCACCTTCATCATACTCCTATCATAAAACTCATGTGCAATCCTTCAAAAGAACATAATCAATAGTTGAACGATCCTTAGAAGATTCAACATCAAATGAAGGACCCTCTTGTTTAATGAATGACAAAAGAAGAAGAAGAAATTTCTTTAATACTCGGACGAAGAAAAAGAGGAGAGTCGTTAACCTCCGGGAGAATTATGAAAGAATCTTCTTCCAATGAAGAAGATGGAATATACTTAAAGGCACCTTACAAAGGAAATATCATTCCAGGTATCAAACCATCTTATGCATAACTATTTAGAATGAGTGGTCAACTAGTGGAAGAAAATGATAAATTGAGAGAATGTGCCATAGGTCTTAAGGAATCTTTAATACATCTTAATGAAATCAATAATTCATTCAAGATAGAAATAAATAAGCTTAGAAATTCGAGAAAAGAATGTAAGCGATATGACTCCCTTATAGAAGAACTAATTGATTCACGTGAAACCTTAGGAAAGTTAACTCGAGGGAAAGAGAAGCTTAATCTGACTATATCAAGTCAAATATCTTCCATAAATAGCAACGTATTAGGATTTAAAAAGGATTGAAAATATAAAAAAGGTATAGATCATAAGGGAAAGAAATGTCTATTCTATAAGTGCACACACTGTAAAAGAATAGGTCACTTATAATCTTTTTGTTTTGATAAGTTGTAAAAATCTAAAGGTAACAACCTTAGATCCATTGTGGCTAATGCACCTAGTCCCAAGAAGATATGGGCTCCAAAGATGAAACCTTAGTGTTTTGTAGGAATGCTTTGCAGCTTGAAGATTTGACGATTATTAATGAAGTTGTGCAAAGAAATAATATACTTCTAAGGTATACAAAATTTATGAAGTCTCTGATTTGAGGATGAACGATGATGGAAAGTTTCAATCGTTGTGATCAAAGCACAATATTTGAGAATATCTCAAGGTTTATGATCCTTAGCGATCAGTTGAATGAATATGTATGTAATGAATTTCTTCATTTTGTGGCTTTTACCAACAATGTGAAGAGGAGGACACACAATAGTATATTTGGTGTTTTCCCTTTAAGGAAATATTTATCATGAATTCTTGATAAAAAGAGGTATACATTATTTTAAAGTTGAAATAATCGCAAAATCTAATTAACTCTTTAAAATAATGAATTAAATTTTTCTCATCTAAATAAATTATTTTCTAACCCAAAAGATGAGTATTCTGGTGTTTTTATAGCAAAGGGGTGCAAATAATGATAAATTGGGGTACAGAAAAGTGGCAAATCCAGCACAAGGCCTAAGGAGGCTGAATTACGCAAGCCCAATCAGTTAGCACATTATGACAAGCAATTAGAAAATATTGGGACAAAGTTTTTCAAATAAAATATAAGCCAAATGTGTAACTCAAGCAAATCAAATCCCAGATTTAATGAAGATCGCACAAAACTCTGATAAATTTAACAATATAATCGATTAGATTTCTTAGCTAATCAATTAGCAGACCTGATTTAGAAATATTTTGATTTGATTTTCAACCATCACAATCTACATAGAATGCTTTCCAAAAATACACGATCAAATCTTTAGATGACACACTATAAATAGGTACACCTCTCTTCATTATTTCCTACATCTCATTCCTTCTTGCATCTTCTCTTGTGTGAGTTATTTTTCTTCCCATAAGTATCATCATGGTTTCCTCAAGTCAAAAACCCAACGAAAACCAAGAATAAATCCTTTCAATTATAATTTGATAAACCACAAGCATAAAGAAAATATGACAATTTTATCTAAGAAAGTAATCCAACCTTGGTACTTAGGACCAAGTTTCTTGAAAAGTCATAAGCCTTATCACCAAATTTTCCAAGCCTCCCTCAAAGAGATCTTAACCCAAATTCCAGATAGGACCTTCCCAAACTTAGTAAAAAAGTTCTACCTAAACCTAAAACTCTTAGGATCTTCCTTGAGAATATATGTGAGATGAGTGGAAATCGCACTTCATAAGGATCATTTTGGGAGAATTTTGAATTGTCCACTGAAGGAATAACCTACACTAAGCCAATAGGTTTTAAAAACTGCAAGCACTCGACTGCCATCAACTTCCTCGTAATCAATCATATGGAAAAGAAGAAAGTTCCCTTCAGATCCATTCACTTGAAACCAAAGGTTGGAATCCTCCTATACCTTTTAACTAGAATTCTTTTCTCAAGGACCATAAACCAAGGCTAAGCAATTAAGGAAGATGTAGTACCCCTGTGACTCCTAACCTAAGAAATACACACCTATTAGGTAAATGGCATATTCAACAACATGATATAATGCAAAGAAATCCCATATACGGGGTTATGCTATGGACCAATAATCACAAAACTTCTGGCCACCTCTAATGCTAACATAGTGAAGGGAACAAAAGACTCAACAAACATAGAATCACCTATCGAGAGTTCACATTAATCATGGAGAAATGGAGGAAGATTCTTCATTTAAGTAAAAGGGAGAAGATGAACTGATGGACGAAGAAGATACCAAGATAGACAAGGTGCAGAAAATTTTCCAAACTATAGCTGAGGACATGAAGAAATTCATGGAAAGGAATAATGATACTTATGGCATAGAATAGTCTCACCTATGTGTTTAAATTTAGTGTTATTTCCTTCTTTCCGCAAGTTTAAATTCAGCAATTTCCATTCTTGTAATTTCAATTCCGCAAATTTCCCTTCAGTAATTTGAATTTTTAGCAATAATATGAATGATTTTTTTCCTTCTCTATATGTCTAAATTTCTCATGTTTACATATTTATTTTTCCGTAATACATCTTTATCCGCCTTTTTGATTTTGATAAAAGGGAGAAGTATACTCTCAGGGGGTAGAGTATATTCTCTATCTAACTCGGGGGAGTTTAATTACTCAAAACACATATGTGTTGTTTTCTTTTGCCACCTCCCTTGAGAGATGTGTTGTCATCATCAAAAAGGGGGAGAATGTGGAACCTTGTTTTGCAAGTGATATGCTTTTAACAAGGACATTGAATTTTGACGATGACAATTAATGTCTAGTTACAAATCAAGCATAAGCGATTAAGAGGATAAAGATTCAAACCTAAGTATTAGGATTTGATGGACTTGGCTATCTCTTCGATCTACCGTTGGAAGTCAACAATTTTTCTTATATAAGAGGGTTCATGAGTCTTTCCTACTAAAATCTCTCAATGTTTATTGGATACTCTCAAGATCAATTATTGGGAAAAGGAGTAGGTCCTTTTGTGTTGACTGAACCTCTATAATTCTCAGTGTTCTCTCTTTCCCCCAGCTCCTTACATTATGCAATTTATTATTCTGTTGCTAAGGTATTTTAAAATATTTTTAAACTCTGATTTTAACCCGTAAAGTTTTTCAAAATCGCGTTTTTCTGAAACACACAATTCACCCCCTCTTATGCTTAAAGTCACATGTCCAACATTTTATAGTCGGACGTGCAAAGCATTTGTGATAGCACCCCTGAAATATTTTGGCACGCTCAGAGCTATGAAGAATTGATGGTTGTAGTCGGACGTGTAAAGCGTTTTTGATAGCACCCCTGAAATATTTATGCACGCTCGACACTATGGGGAATTGATTATTGTAGTTGGATGTGCAAAGTGTCTCCGACAGGCCCCTTAAAATCTTGAGGGGCGCTCAACATTGTAGGTATTGATTTTCATAGTCACACGTGGAAAGCGTCTCCGATAGCACTCCGAAAATCTTTAGTGCATGCATCAACTACATTGGTTGCATCTATGTTTGCTGTTACGTGCATTCACACTTTGATGCCCTAAAAAGGAAAAAAGACAGAAAGAAGAGCATCAAGAATATAATAGCATCGAGTAGTAAATTATTTTAAAAGTTATAAATAGATTAGTAATTTAAACTAAAAAAGAAGAAAAAAAATGGTGGGCCGGCCCGCCAAACCACCAACTCGTTAGTAAACGGGACGAACTTAACTTTTGAGATCAGACACGTAACTTTGCCCGCCCTACCCCCACCCCACTTTTAGTAGGGCTTAAATGGGGCAAATCTAAACGAGGCGAGCAACCCGCTTTGCCACCCCTAGTCAATAGAGAGCCATGTTTCATTTACTTACACCACCTAATTTGATACCCGACCAACTGTGTGATCTCTCGAGTTGCCCCATGCCCTGAGCTGCCAGTCTCCTCACAACTCCCTTATCATTCCGTAGTCCCGAATACCTTGTGATTGTTCGGGACCGAGCTCTAATTGTTATGATGATGAGACATCTGGCGTGATGCTTTTACGGTAATGAGACATTCGACGTGGGCCGACCATGGTAGCATTTATGTTGAGACGTCTCTCGCATGCTATTTCTTTTGTCTTTGCTCGAATTTGTGATGAATCCAAACTCAAATTTTTGGAGATCTATCCAAGGACTTCTTTGGTAGTTATGGACCCAAAATGTTGTTGGGTCGGAGGCGAAATGGGACTCGATCAATCTTAGCTCCGCATATCCGACACTGGATCTGAGGGGATCTATTGAGAAGCCTTGGGGAGAGTTACAGGTCAAGATTCCTGGTCGACTCAAGCTCAAACTAGACCTGAATGATCTAAATATTGTAGATTTGAATCTAGATCTGGGCATATTCGTTGGCGTCTTCTTGCGGTGGTTCGAGATCAATATGAACGATCAATTGAAGTTGGAGCGGAGTTTGATGGATCAAATTGCCACATATTTGAAGTATCAACTTCAGAGAACCTTGATTTCTTCACCAAAGACGCTTTCAGAGATGTTTTCAGATTCTAGATCTGAGTATTGGACTTGTCCTCATGGAAATCTTAGGAATCAGAAGTCGACTCCAATAGACTGCACCACTATTTCGTTGTGAAATCATAAATGGAGAAGATTAAAGAAGTTATAGTGAAATGAAGCTTCATATACAATTAGGTGACACAACTTCTTCGACCAAAAGTTGCGATCGTGACACATCTTGAATCAGAGACGTTGATCCTGAGCTAGTGCTGCTTATCTCTGGTACAGTAGACCGAAAGAGGGGGGGTTCCTGCATGATTAACACTCTAACTCTCAATTCAGTTTATGATTCAGAAAAATCGAAGTAAGAGTGGAGAGACTATTTACCTGAAATCTTCTTGTAATTATATTTATACTTTACACTCAATGAAATAAGTGAGATGAATGAGTCTTATTTTATTGAATTTTTGGCCAGCCCAAAACAAGTACTAAATTTCTAATAGTTTACCTAAAACAACATTACTTTTTCTGGCTAAAACATTGTTATTTTAATTAATTTGAATGAAACTTTTAGTTTCAATAATAAACTAGCCTTGTTAATTAAAAACAACATTATTCTTTTAATATGATATATAAAACTTCAAACATGGGATAGTCATTTACAAGTAATAAGAAGTACATTATTTAGTACTAAATTTCCATTCATCATACCTTTATACAGTTGTGTTTTAACACAGGTATATATTAAATTATATATTTATATATGCAAGAAACTTCAATTATAATATTTTCTTAGTAAAAAATGTTTATTTTAACATGTCAAGCTTTGTAAGGCATCCATCACTTAAACATATACAACTTAAAATTTTGAAAATAGCATGCATATTATACAGTTATGTAAAACTATAATCGAATGATGAAAATTCAATGATCAATAGCGTATAATTAAATAATTTTGAAAGACTCGACTATTGTTCTGATCCTTACTAGAAAACTCCAAAGAAAATAAGTTATTTATACGATGAATTAAATTCACCTTTTTAAGACGTATGGGTCTTGATAAATTTTAGAGTGTCATTGAATATGATGTTGTCCAATTTATATCAGATATTTTTGTAACAGGTAACCTTCACTCTTCTATTTCTGAGACTCTTATAACATTAATTCCTAATATAATTGGACCCTTCTAGATGAATTTTTTGTTCAATAAAGGGACAAGTGATAATGTCATTATCCTCATAGAATGAAATCTTCACGTGTTTCTAGTGAGAGAGAGTGTCCCACTTCTCTCTAGATGCTTAACGTGTCTATCCTTATCTTATCCTTTCTAGGGTTTGAAAAGTTTTCTCTCTCCAGTTCTTTGGCTGGTTTTTCAATCTTAATGATTGTTTCTCTTCTCTAGTAGAAGTTTGGTTTCTTCTTATTTTGTTTAGCCACTTGCTCATTGTGTTATTTAGTAGTTTGGCCTGATAGATAAGTGGAAGAATTTCCCGCTATCAAAGGAGGAAGAGGAGGGAATCACGGCGGATGGGGAGGAGATTTTCCAACGGACGCCTGCAGGGAAGCTATGGACTGACAACAACTTCATACAAGAGCTTTTACAAGCACAATGGTAGGGGCGTGGAGGCTGAAGAATTCGGTGGAGACCCATGAACTTAGCAAAAATCTCTTTTTATTCGGATTTTCCACAAAACGAGATCTGGAAAGCGTCTTAAGGAATGGACCTTGGAGTTTTGACAGGAACCTCTTGGTTCTTAACCGGGTGTCGGGGGAGGAACAACCCTCATATTTGCACATGCACTTTGGGGTTTTTTGGGTTCGGATCTATGATCTCCCTCTCATGTTGCGGTTAAAGGCGATGGCTAAGAAACTTGGAGGGATACTGGGGGAATATGAAGATATGGACCAGAAAGAAGCTCACAAAAATGGAAGGTTCCTGCGCATTAAAGTGAAGATTGACCTAAAGCAGCCACTAAAACGTGGCACAATGGTGTGTTTCAAGGAGAAGAACCTGAGGGTCCATTATAAATATGAAAGGCTACCAACATTCTGCTTCATCTGCGGCAGACTTGGGCACCAGATGAAGGATTGCGAAGCGGTGGAGGATCTCAGTGAGGAAGGATTCGAAGAGTTGGACGAACAATAACTGTTTTACGGAGCCTGGCTCCGGTCATCTCCACTTCCAAAAGTTCCAGAGGATCAACAAAGGAAAGACTCAAACTCAAGCTCCTGCACCAAAAGCATGTTCAACATCCCATCGAGCCAAAGCAGATGTGAGGTCAAGGGGAAGGAAAAAGATGGTGGAGAGGGGGAAGTGGAGCAATCTAGAGGGGAAGCTTCTTCCGGTCAGAGGGATAAGCAACAACAAGCAATAAACAAGGAGCTGGTGGGAAACCACAGGGAGATTGAAGCAATGACGGAATCATTAGGCGCAGTGGAAATATCAATATCAGCAAAAAAAGGTGGTTCTACTGCTAAACAAAGCAAGATGGAGCAGAAGAAATGGAAGAGATGACCGTTCTGCAAAGAAGGTGATGATTGAGAAGGAAAAGTTAGAGAAAGAAATTGGAAAGAGGCAGCTGGTTGACATTATGATTGTGGATGGCACTGTTGAGAGGGGCGGAAGTGGAGAGATGAAGCTAAAGGGCCAAGGTAGGGAAGAGGGGATCATTCGTCAAACTAAACCAGAGGTGGTGTTGGAGAGCCAACACCGCCTAAACTAATGAAAATTATCAGTTGGAACTGTAAGGGGTTAGGGAATCCCCGTACAGTTCAAGCCTTGTCAAGGCTCATAAATCTGGAAAATCCCAAGGTGTTGTTCCTTTCAGAAACTTGATTATCAGATGTTGAGATGGTGAGAATCAAGAATAAGTGTGGCTTCATGAATTGTCTGGGGGTTAGCTGCAGTGGTGATGGTAGAAATAAAGCAGGGGGGATTGCCCTTTTGTGGAGAGAGGATTTGGATCTTACGATACATTCATTTTCTCAGAATCATATTGATGCTTCCTTTATGGATGATATTAGTGGGGAGAAGGTCCATCTTTAAGGTTTCTATGGCTTCCTTGAAGAGAATAGAAAGAGGGAGACGGGGGGGCTTATGAGGAGGATTAAACCAGCGGATGATATGTGGTTATGCTTCGGTGATTTTAATGACATGGTTTGCATCATTGATAAATCTGGAGGCATTCCTAGGACCGCGAGTCAATTGGATTGGGGGAGGAATACAGTGGATGATTGTGGGTTGATCGATATTGGCTTTGAAGGCTATCCTTTCACCTGGGCTAATGGGAGAGAAGGCAATGATTTCATCCAGTGCAGGATTGATAGAGGATGGGCAAATCTTCCTTTTCTTAATAGATATAATCCTCTGAAGGTAAGGCACATTCCTAGGAGAACGTCTGATCATATGGTCCTCACTATTGAACTAGAATCGCAAGCCCAGTTTCAGAAAAAAAAAGAGAAAGTATGTCTTCAGTTTTGAGGAGGTGTGGACGAAGGATGAGAGATGCGAAGAAGCAATTCGAAGAAAGTGGTCATTGCATAGAGATCCGGAGGCTAAGTTGAAAGGTGTGGCATCCCTGGGGATGCTGTTTGAGAAGTACAAAAGGAATAATTTTAAAAAAAGAGATTCTGAAGATTGAGGAGGACATCAAAGAGATAGAAATGAAGGATACTTCGGATACTGATCGGGATCATATTCGCACGTTCAACAGCAAGTTGGATGACCTTCTAGCAACTGAGGAAATGCTTTGGAGACAGTAGAGCAGAGCTATGTGGCTGAAGTGTGGGGATAGAAACACGAAATTTTTCCATAGAAAGGCATCCCAACGGAAGACTACGAATACCATCTCAAAGATTCAGGATGGTAATGGTACCTGCTGGAGAAAGGATGAAGACATAGAGAGAGTGCTCTTGAATTATTTTGGTGGCATTTTTACCTATGCAGGGTATGTTGGTTCTGAATCTATTTGTGATGTTGTGAAGGACAAAATTCATGGGGAAAAAGTGACTGGTGTAGTAGGATTTTTGACATTGGGGATATTAAGGAGGCTCTAAAGCAGATGCAACCCCTGAAGGCCCCAGGACCTGATGGGATCCCAGCTCTTTTTTACCAAAAATATTGGCATATTGTGGGGGCGGAGGTGGAGAAGCTAGTCCTTGATATCCTAAACAATGGCAAAGACCCTCAGAGTCTTAATAGAACTTTTATTTGCCTTATTCCTAAGCGCAAGAATCTGAAGGTGCCCAGTGATTTTCGGCCCATTAGCCTCTGTAACGTTGTTATGAAGATTGTAATGAAATGCATAGCCAATCGGTTGAAACCGCTTCTTCCTGACATCGTGGATCAAGAGCAAAGTGCTTTTATCCAAGGAAGATTGATTACTGATAATGGCTTGATTGCAATGGAATGTTTCCACTGGCTTAAGAAGAAAACAAAAGGAAAAAATGGGAGCATGGCAATTAAACTTAATATGGCGAAAGCTTACGACACAATTGAATGGGAGTTCGTGAGAATCATGCTCTCCTCTATGGGATTTCCTGAGAGCTTCGTTGCCCTAATCATGAACTGTGTGACTTCTGTTTCATACCAGATCCTTGTTAACGGTCATCCTTCTAGAGTTTTCTCTCCTGGCAGAGGCCTTCGCCAAGGAGACCCATTATCCCCGTATCTTTTCATCCTTTGTGCTAATGTTCTGTCGAGCCTTCTATCCAAAGAGGCTAGACTCAATAATATACACGGGATCAAGGTTGCTAGAGGAGCTCCTATTATTTCCCACCTTTTTTCGCAGATGACAGCATTATGTTCTCTAGGGCAAATCAGAAGGAGGTGGAGGTTATTTTGAATACCCTGAAGAAGTACCATGAGAGTTCTGGTCAAATGGTTAATTTCGACAAATCTGAGGTCTCGTTCAGCCGAAATGTGGATGTGAATTGCATGAACTCCTTATGCGGTTGATGAAAATTAAGCAGGTGGTGACTCACTCGAGATACCTAGGCCTCCCTGTTGTCTTTGGGAGATCAAAGAAGGAAATCTTCTCTTTTGTTATGGATAGTGTTTGGAAAAAGCTAAAAGGGTGGAAGGAAAAGGCGTTGTCTAGTGCAGGGAGGGAGGTGCTAATCAAATCGGTGGTCCAGTCCATACCTAGTTACATTATGAGTTGTTATAAACTGCCAGAAGGTTGCTGTGATCAAATCGAAAAAATGGTGGCGAATTTCTGGTGGGGAGCGAAGGAGGGCCAGAGGAAGCTTCATTGGCTTAGGTGGGAACGGCTGGCTACGCCTAAGTTCAACGGTGGAATGGGGTTTAGGGAGTTCTCTGACTTTAACAAAGCCCTTTTGAGCAAACAAGGCTGACGGCTGCTGAAAGGTGAACACACCCTTGTGGGTAGGTTGTTTAAAGCCCGCTACTACCTAAAGTGCGGTTTCTTGGAGGCCAAACCTGGTTACAGTCCAAGTTATGCTTGGCGCAGCATCTTAAGTGCTAGAGAGGTGGTTGAAGCTGGTAGTAGATGGCAGGTGGGAAATGGAAGAAAAGTCAGAATATGGAAGGATAAATGGCTGCTAGCTCCATCAACCTTTTACGGGGATAGGACACACAACACCCTTGAAGAATCTGCCTTGGTAGCTAAGTTAATTGATGATGAGATGCTGGACTGGAATGATAATGTGATTTGCAGGTGCTTTACAGAATTTGATGCCCAGCAGATTCGCAATGTTACTGTGGCTAGGAGCCTATCGGAGGACAGAGTAATTTGAACGCTGGAAAAAGACGGTGATTTCTCGGTCAAATCGGCTTACCACCATATTGGGGTGGTTAAGAGAAGAGACCTTGCTGAACCCTTTGTCAACAGGGATAGATTGATGTGGAAAGGGATTTGGAAGCTCCGTCTCCCCAATGCTGTGAAGAATTTTCTTTGGTGTTTGGTGAAAGGAATCCTCCCAGTCAGAACAAACTTGATTAAGAAAGGTATGCCTATTGACCTTTGTTGTCCGTTGGGCTTCCCTACCTGCGAATCGGAGAACCATCTCTTTCTAAACAAAAACATCGTGAAGTTGGTCTGGTTTGCTCCTTCCTTGGGGTTCTGCATTCCTAATAACACCGGGGTTAAGGAGTGGCTTCTGAACTGGTTTAGATGCTCTGATGATAGAGGCTTGGTTTTGGCGTGTGCCACAGTTTGGAAAATTTTGCAGGCGAGAAACTCTCTCCTGTTCTAGCATAAACCTTTTACCCCATTGGAAGTGGCGAAGAATGCTTTGGCTATGGCTGCAGAAGTCCTTGACATAAGTGGCACTCATGGGGCTGATGGGCTAGAGTTGGGTTTGAGTGTTCCGTTGGGAGTGGATTTTGTTGTGTTAGTTTATGCAGGGTGCTTTCTGGATGGTTCGATGGGCTGGGGATGCATGGTGAAAGATTCTTCAGGTGAGGTGTGCTTTAGCGCTTGCAAGAAACAACACATCTTTGTTCTTGTCATTGTGGTTGAAGCAATGGGCGTGAGGTGGAGGCTGGAACTGGTGGAGCATTTTAAATGGGAGAATGTCGTTATCCAAACGGACTCCCTTTCGGTGGCAGATTGCATCCATGGCCGTATGGTCTTTGCTGATATTTCTTTTCTTGTTGAGGACTGTAAATTTTATCTTTCTGTGCTTAACTCTATTTCTGTTAGGTTTGTTAGAAGGGCATATATTGCTGAAGCCCATGAGCTTGTTGGTTTTGCTAGGACTTTTGGTAACAGAACCTGGCATAACTTGTATCCCTCTGTTTGATTATTGAAGCATCTTTCCCATAAAAAAACAAAAAGATAATGTCATTATCCTCCGAGAAGCAATTCATTCTATGTGTAAATATAAAAAGAAAAAAGCTGACATGATGTTCAAAATAGATCTTAAAAAGGCTTATGATCATGTTAACTGGGATTTCTTAGAATTTTGTTTGAAGGAAAATGAGTTTCCTCCCATTACTATAAAATTGATCATACACTGTGTAACTAACTCCTCCATGTTTATTCTTTGGAATGGGATACATTTATCAAATTTTGTTATGAATAGATTCGGGCTTCGACCCTCTTTTTCATAAAAAAAAAATTGTTATGACTAGAGGATTACAACAAGGTGAGCCGATTTCACCCTATCTCTTTATTATCTGCATGGAAATTTTGTCGCAGACAATCATCAAGGCAGTCAATGAGGGCCACTAGAAACTTGTCAGGTTTCTCGTAATGGACCCCCTCTATCCCATTTATTTATTTTTCTGATAATGTTCTTCTTTTTGCAAAAGTTTTTGACTCCCAGACAAAGACCATTTCTAATATCTTAAATCGTTTGTCATGTTTTACGGATTTAAAGTAAATAAATCAAAGGTTTTCTTCCCTATTACCATTAAGAGGAATAAGATGAATTTAATTGTCTCTAACACATGTGTCAAACGAACTCTTAGTCTAGAGAAGTATTGGGGTTTCCGTATGTTGCATGGTCGTCTTCAATGCAAGGACTTTGAGTTTCTAGAGGAGAAAATCAGTTAGAGGATCGCATAGGTTGGTCGTTTGACTCTGATTAGGTCTTTCCAGGACTCCAACTCAAATTATTATATGCATGTGGTTTGACTACCTCAACCAACTTGTGATTTTATTAATAAGATGGCTAGGAACTTTTTGTGGAAAGGTAATTCAAACTCTGGTGTGCATCTCGTTGGCTGGAATAAAATCACTAAGCCTAAAAAACTGGATGGTCTTGGGATCCGAAAAGCAAGATAGGATAATACTTCTATGTTGGATAAATTGGTTTGGGGTCTCAACCAGGATTGTGATTTCCTATGGGTCCATGTTTTGAAGCAAAAGCACATCAGTGAAGAAACATTCCTTAATATGAAAAAGAAATCATGATCAGTTACTTGGAATGCAATTATACAAGATCTTTTTGTTCTTAAAGATGGATTTGAATTTAGGTTAGGGGTGAGAACTCATCTTTCTAGTTTTCCAATTGGTCTGAGATAGGGAAATTAGTGGAGCAGGTTCTCTATGTGGATATCCATGATCTGCAAATGGAGCAGGTTCCTTTGAATGACTTTACATAAGTCTCTTCCTACGAGATCAATGTTGTGTCATCGTGATATGCTCCAAACGAACCTCTGTCCTAGATGCAATCGGGACGCTGAGACGACTCTGCACTATTTAAGAGACTGTGAATTAGCTACTCGTTTTTGAAAATATATTGGCTTCTTGGACACATTATTCTTCCCAGGGGATAATTTATATATTGGATTAGACATGTCATTTTGGCTGCTTGCTGGTGGGTGTGGCGTGCTAGGAACAAATTATGTCTTGCTAATGAAGTGGTATTTTCCTATACTTTTAAACTCACCATAGTGAAGTATGTTAATCTATTAGATAAATGTTTTCTCAAGCATAATATGGCTCATCCAACAAGAACGATCATGTGAAATGCACACAAAGGTAGTAATATAATTTTAAATGTTGATGGCAATAGCCTTAGTAATTTTGGCGTTGTGGGTTTTGGTAGATTTATTCGAAATGTTGACGTTGCTTGGGTTCATTGTCCTGGGAACTTGGCATCAAAGACCTTATCCGTTGACTCCAACTCTGCTATCAAACTTATCTCAGAGTCTACTAATGTTTGACATCACTATGCTATGATTCTTCACACATTAAAGAACTTATCTATAAGAAATGATGAGTTCAAATATTTCATACTTTTAAGAAGGAAAATGCTTGTGCTAACTATCCAGTAAAACATGAAACTAGTAATGATGTGGCATACCAACCTTTTGCGGAGTCTTTGTTAAAATCATCACTCCTATGCTAGGGGACCTTTATTTTCTAATAATCTTTTGCTTTTTTTTTTCTCACTAGTACTAAAAAAATACAATTAAATAATTTAATGATTAAAATTTTATTTTTTAAAGTGATTAAATAGAGTATTACAAATTTGCACATGCACTCCTATAATCAATCGTCTTTATATTTTTTTATTATAAGTCGCTTTGGAAAAACAATTGTACCACAATATAAGTAATTTTACAATTTCAATGAATAATTAATGATATGTTTCCTATTATATCCTTAAATATTTATTATTCTCTCTCGTTTTAATCATATAAATTTATCTTCCACATATCATTAATGAAAGACAATTTTATAAAAACTTTCATAATTTATTTAATGTGTGAAAAATCCAAAACTGACTTATAATAAAAAAAAATATAGTATTTAACAAGAAGCATGGTCAAGAGTTTTTAATAAACAAAATGAGACAATTATAAACTTATGGATGATAAAAATAATTCCAAAATAATTACAGCTCAATAATATTTATAAAATAAAACTAACATGCACGGCAGATGCACACACTAGTTATAACTAAAACAAGGTTAGACTTAGAGTCACATCAGTTGAAATTAAAAATAACAATCAAAAACTAAGAATATAGAGCTCCCCCAACATAACCAAATAAAATGTTACAACGCAGTGGAACTACGAAATGAAAACAAGGTTAGAGTCACATCAATTGAAGATAATGTAATAATAATAATAATAATAACAAAGGAAAAACTAAGAATATAGAATCCCCAACCCAACATATCCAAATGTCATAATACAATGGAAGTATACAAGTGCAATAGCAACATATGCATATTCTGCAAACCATAAGTTAAATTAAACAACAAGTGTAAGTAACCGTGTCTGTCTGTATCTTTGTACTTTCCCCCCTCCCACCAAGCAAACCCAGTTCCAATATTGCAGAAGCTTCAAAAGGTTCAAGTAGCTCGAATTTTATCCAGCCAATCAATACTCTTTCGCGGCCTTTCAAACTGAACATCCACACTTCTCCTGGATTTCTCTTGGTACTCAACGGTTCTAGATTTGTCGTTGTTGTACTCTACGCTTCTTCTCGACCTCTCTGTTGACCTCTCGGTCTGGTCAAATTGGACCTTTAACTTATCTAATTTATCAGAACTTTTGAATTTGAATTCATGGTATTTCTGTTTTTCTGTTCGATCAGTACTTTTCGGAGGTTTGTCTCTGCAATCTGTGCTCTTTCTTGGCTTTTCCATGCTCTTCCTTGGCTTTTCGGAGATATCAGTACTTCCTCTGGATTGTTCAACCTTATTATCCACACTTCTCCTAAAACTCAGTCTTTGGGAAGGTGACTTCTCTACCGTTGATATGAATCGTCTGAGATGTCTAAGGTATTCTGGATAGAGCTCCAAATTACAGTGATTTCCATCTTTAAGCCATAAGGGTTCATATTTTTGTTGGCATAGCTCCCATAATCGCTTACCATGAGAACAATCAACAACCTCATCAGCAGTTCCCTGAATTAAGTATAAAAATGATGCCAAATTAGTAAAAGTAGAATGAAAAGCTCAGTACCTGAGAATAACATGAGAAAAAGTAATACTTGCTAAGTTACAAATTACAATATTCACAAAAATGCATTTAAGAAAATTTAATCAGCAATAAAGGCTCTTCAACTTTGATGCCTTAAAACCGGCCACAATCAATAGATTCCTAGTTCCTACTTGTGTATACTAGCTTATGATATGAAAAATTTTACTCTTTAATTATCAACGATCATGATTTTCATTACAAGGTACAACTTTCAGAAGGAGAATGGCAAGTATACTAACAATGTGCAGGTCGCTTATAGAACAGAGATTTATCACCATATTTATCACGATGAACACAACGGTAACACATTAAATAGCACTGAGTTAAGGACCACGGCCATTATAGAAATTGTTAATTATGGCGACAGAAACGACTGAAATTATGGTTACACAATATTAGCTAGTAAAAATCCAACACAAAAAGCATATAATACTTACATGAATTACTAGCACTGGACACTTCACCAGCGGAATTTTATCAATGTTCTACACACCAACAACAAAGAATAAAGTTAAGTTACATAATAGCTCATATACACGATTCTCAAATCAAAGGACATTAAACATATAGGATAATGAAAAGTCTAACCTTATAAATGTCAAACCAGTATGTCTTTTTCACAGGGTACATCACTCTCAATCCCGATAGTATAGGACTATGGAGAATAACAGCCCTCAATTGGGGTAATCGAGCAGCAATATCTAAAGTAGGACCACTCCCAACAGATTGACCATAAAGGATTACGTCTTCCTGCTTAGTACCATAGTTTTCTTCAAGATACTTATATACAGCTTCGATGTCAGCATAAGTATTAGTCTCACTTGGCTGTGAAAAATATCCGTTTTTCATTATGCTTCCGCTTGCTGTGAATAAAAGAATTAAATAAACCAGAAAGAAGCATATAAGGCTGTTACCTTCCCTGATGACTGTCCATAGCCAGAGTAATCGTATCTGCATACATAGAAAAAAAAAACATAATTAACATATACATTACAATTTTTTCATTACGAACACAACACAAAAGACATTATAAGCAAGTCAACTATTTTAAGAGGGTTGGTTCTTTAGTATGGTTATAAAAGGCGAGGGTCTAACAAGTACAGTCTCTATCAGAATTCTTAATAATGAGCTTCTTATTTCTGCCTCAATATAAAAGTGACATTTGAAAGAAAATATAAGATTGAAATTAAAGAGCACAATGCAAATAAAATATAAGGTATGTGAACTCTAAATGATGAGCATCCTTAGTATACCAATTACCAAGCCATCTGAAGTGTTCTTAATGAAACGAAGTTTACAATTTCTTCTGTTATTGACTAATTGGACATCTAAGGTGTAACTATAAGTCTTAAATTGAATGTGACCAATCACAAAGCAGGGAATTGAATACAAGAGTGAGCTGTCAATTTATGTATACTGTCCAATTTAAATATCACCTCTAGCCGCACAAATATGAGAAAATATTAAGGCTAAACATAAGTTCTGGTCACACTGCAGACCGAGAACCATATACACTTCCTGCGGGAAGAAAAACATTTCATTGAGCTTAAAAGATGTCACATATCAACTTTTTAAATAAACTTGGCATCTGAGTTACCAACATTATGCTCTTTAATTGTCTTCCCCATTTCGTACCACTTATAATATACTCAACTCGCATTTTCAAAGTTTCGTTTAAAAGAAAATAAAAACCTATCCGAAAGTGAGAACAAGAAAATGGACCAGTTTCAGTGCAACACAACTTGATCCCTATTCCTCTAATCCCACTTTCAGATAGGTTTTAATTTTGTTTTAAACAGAAAATAATAACGGGTAGATTGCCATTTCACATCCATGGAGTAAAATTTTCAGACAGCTAGCTAAACTCAAACATCACAATCACCACATTCGATTAAACACATCTTAAAAAAAACGAAAACGATTGAATACTACACCATCACCTTCAAATCCTTATCCTCTAACCAACCATACAAGAACCACAGAAAATAAAATACATGACTCATCCTTCATATCATAAACCAGTGAAGACAAAACAGTCCCCATCTTTGACCAAATCAAACCTAACAAAACCACTGAATTATTTACCCTAATAAACACATCAACATCAAAACAACAAAATCAAACCTAAACAATACAATCAATCTTCTTTATCCTATCAAATAACCAGGACCGAGTCAACTCAACACCACTCAACTCGGACACAACAATTTCACAAAAATACACACAAATAAAACAAATTCAACTAAAAATCACCAAAAAATGAAACAATTTATAACAGAAATTCAAATAAAAAACAATAATTCAAAAAAAGGGGGAAAATTGAAATACCCAATAAGATTAACACGCAAGTGAATACTAAGCTCCACAAAAAGCTCATACATCTGACCAATATCAGCAGCATTTCCATGAGAATAAAGCACGGTCGATTTCGCCATTGGATGACGAACATACATAGCCACGATCTCCGTTCCACGCCGGTTCCGAAACTGCAGAACTTCAACGTTTTCGCGGTGCGGGAACGGTTCCATCAACAGCAAGTCCGTTACTTCCTCTTTAACTAGCTTGTACGACGGTGGATTCGGTGGAAAAAACGCCAGTTTCGCCGCCATTGATGACGTCACTCCTCCCATTTTTCTCAGTTTTGTTCTTCTTTTTGTTCACTGTGTTGCTTCACATTCCTTCTTCTTCTTCTTCGGTTCTTCTAGCAGAGTGATTGTAAAGTGAAACTTTCCTCTCTCTGGGGTTTTATTTTTTAATTTTATATTGTTTTTTATTTTTTGTAATTATTAGTTTTGGAATTGTTTGGGGGGAAATTAATGTTTTTTCATTCTCTTTATTATTACACGCTCCTTAAGTTTTTTGTTCTGTATTCATTGATTCATATTTCACACCTATTAATTACTTGTCTCTTTCTCTCTTCAACTTGCTGCCTATAAATTTTTTTTGTCATTAATAATAATCAATAAATAGATAAATATTCAACTTTTAAAATATTATATTAATATTATTTTTTGACTCAATTACAATAAAAAATAATTAAATTAATATTTATTAAAAATTTCGTGAAATATATTTTATTTTAATTTTTATGTAAAAAACATAATTATTGGTCATCCTCTATTTATAAATTTATAATGATTATTTTTCACAGTACTAATAATTATTGTAAGAGTGTTTTCTTTTTTTTGAAAAGATAACGATAAATGATAATTAATTTTTCCTTATATTTAAAATTACTAAAAGTATTAATGATTTTTTTACTGATAATTGAGCTGAGAGAAAAGATGGTAACATTAAATATTTTATTTTAATTATACATTTTTTATGGGATTTGTGTTATACCTCGTAAATTTGATTTCTGATAAGAATTTAATACCTCATTAATTGAGGGTATTTTATATAAAACGGTTATATTTTTTTAAAAACAATGTAGAAGTTAAATTCGGTATTGAAAACTTACCACACTCATACATCCGATTGTGTAAAACGGTAGGAAATAACTTAATGAGATATAAATGGCACAAGTAGGTATAGATTTGTTAAAAAATACTGATAATGATATAAAAAATTTCCTTTTAATTATTTATATTTAATTTTTATCTTTTAAACCAGGTAAAATAAATTTAAACTTATAATATTAAATATTTATTTAAGAGAAATATTGTTTGTCACGAGAAATAACATCACGAAAGCATTACGAATGTGTAACTGTATTTTTAAAACTGTGTAATGGTATGTTTTAATATAGCAATAATTAAAACTCTAATAATCAATTGTTTGGGCTCTAATGACAAACGAATCTCTAAAAAGATGATATTCAAAGAGATAAACGGAATGTTGCGAGTTCGAATACAGTAGAATGTTTTTTTTTTTGACAAAAGCAAACTTAACGCATTTCATTCAAATACAGTAGAATGTTTTGTATAAACTATAATTGAATTGTTTGTGTGTATTATTTTATTACTCCGTTAACATTGTTGTGTTTAATTAATTATCCACAATAAAATTGAAAATTGAGTATGAACAGAGTAATATTAAATAAAATAATTGAGTGGATAGCAGAGAGGCAAGAAAAATGAGTAAAAGGAAAGAAAGGTGGAGTAAAAAACACACAAAAGTACAAGAGCATGAATTACTTAAATGATTTGCAAGAGCAAAACAGGTTGTCCCATGTTGAGGCCTGCTTCAACATGACCATCACCATGATTTCCAATCTCAAGAAACAATGGGACCTCACATTCACAGACTTGGGTGTAGGGAATGTCCTATGTACATAGATATCTTTCCAATGTCATGTTACTTAACCATTAATTCATCATCATAGAACTTGTCTATTTTTATTTAATTCAATTTACAAGGGTCCTTGTAGGGGAATATTTCAACATTGAACATCGTTTTAGGGTAATTATAAGGCTCATCAACGGCTTTAATTCTCTTGAGCCACAGAATTGAGATGGGGTCCATTTGGGTTGGAGACAATATTTTATATTGTGCTATGCTGTCAATTGGGGGTTCTACAAATGAGATGTACCTAGACAGGGAATTCAGAAAGTTAATACAGTACTATTTTATCTTTTGGTTCTATTAAGACAAGCCAGTGCTATTTTGAAGAATAAAAATTGGAGTTTCTCGTAGAGAAAATTGAATCATATTTACATATTTGATAAACTTTCCTCTAGTCTTTGATATCAGGAAAAAGTCACAAAAACCAGAAACTCCTTGAATAAAACCTGACACCATCACAATTTATCATAAGAATAAATTTATTCTTCACATTATTTAGCTTCTAAATTTTCACTTTACGTAAAAAAAAATTATTTCTCTCTAAAAACCAAAAGTAAACAAAAATCGGATAGTTATTTTAAAAAATTTGGTATAAAAATTTTGCTAAGTTGGTTTTTTATGCTTTTTTATCGGACATTTAACAATTCAATATGAGATATTATTGGATTTTTTTTCCAAATATTCGGAAATTCTTTGAAGTTTTACCGAATATTTGGCAAATACTCGGAAATATTATGTAGTTCATTGGATTTTTAGGGAAAATTCGGAAATCTCTTGAAGTTTTATCAGATTTTTGTGAAACATCCTGAACCTTTTGAAGTTTTGTCGAATTTTTTAGAAAAGTCTGAAATCTGTAAAGTTTTTAATGTTGTTATTACCGAAGATTTGGAAAAGTTTGGAAAACGTTGTATACCACATTTTTAGAAAAGTTTGATATACTAGATATTTTGCATAGATCGAAAAACTCAGTAGTTTAGTATGCTGCAATTGTGCGATCTTAATTTTGATGGTTCCTATGTGGATTCTACTCAGTTTTTCACCACTGACGTTGTATGTTTTACATAAATGTTTTTTCTAATAAAAAAACTTTCTATTAATTCAAAAGTCAATTGTAACAAGGCAATCGCAAGGATCCAACCCTAAAAAAAAGACCTTAAGACAATTTACATCATCAATCTAGCTAAGTGTATTCTAAGTTTCTTACTGTATATACCACTCTCTATGGACAATCATATCAATAATTTTTTCAACTACTTTAGTTTTGTCTACCTTGTTTCCAAAACAGATATCATTTCGATACATCCATATTCCATAAACGGTTTCCGCGATAGCCAACTAAGATAAAGGCTCTACATCCTTTGCCTCAGCATTTATCAATGAGCCACTTCAATTCTTCACGCCAGATTTGGGGATTATGGACCACTTGAATCAAATCAAGAATTTTACTCCATATGGTCTTCAATTCCATACACTCAAAGCACAAGTGATTGATGTTCTCCTCTTTGGCACAGAGGCTGCACAGG
Organism: Vicia villosa; assembly: GCF_029867415.1. NCBI lineage: Eukaryota > Viridiplantae > Streptophyta > Magnoliopsida > Fabales > Fabaceae > Vicia > Vicia villosa. The sequence goes on from NC_081182.1 coordinate 69,788,644, forward strand.
TTGTTGTCCACATGGACAAATTTACGCAAACTGTCTTTAGTAGGAAGTCTTTCATGACATGCTAACCAAAGAGTCATCATGGATTGAGGCCGAGCCATATTACCTTTGAACAGACAAATCCAAGGTACATGTTCACCATCAGTGTTGCGCATTTTCTTATAAACATCCCTCATGCTAAATCTCCTCATGTGCAACATTTGATTCCAAATAGAAAGAATGTTATCTAGATTCTCTCTTTGATTAAGAATAATTTTCATGATCCATGAGTGGTTAACTTTAGTTCTCAACTCCATTAGCTCCTCGTTTTTTTATGTAGTAGGTTTGTACCCATCTCACCCATAAACTACCAGTAGAGGTAGATATGGGATTAATCAAAATTTGATTAGTGGTTGTGGTGGTGTCTGTTTCCATGTTAAAATTGTCAAAGGGTTGGGGAAAGTGATGTTCAGAAAGCTTTGGAGAAGAAGGTGGTACAGATGTTGATAAAAGAATGGATTCAACAACATTAATGAAATATGAGGTACCTTGTTTCTTAGCAGCTTTAGAAGTCTTGGTAAACGCTCATTCACCAACAACTTTCCTTTTCTTTGTCTTTCTGATGAGTGATTATGGTAATTGAGGAAGATTGTGAATATCAATTTTTGGAGTGGTTCCGTCCTTGTTCCATGACGATTTTAGTTGGGTCCTTCTTGATGTGATCTATGATCTTCATCTTCTTAAGGTTTTTGGCGTTTAAGGTTTTTCCAACGCAAGTCTCCAACTCACATAATTGTTGGGCTTCACTCAGATGTTATCTCAGCTTGTTTTCTGTTAGAATATATGAGATTAGCCTTCCCAAAGGAGCCCAATCTCTCTTGGTCTTTTCTTCTTCTCTTGTTTCCTTTACCATTGTTTTCAAATAGTTGAACAGAAGATACGAAAGGTTAACTCTGACTCCAGTAGCAATGTAGTACAAAAGGTATTGTTGATCAATGTTGATGGATGCGCCCCAGAATGATTCTTGCCCAGATTCTGAGGTAGTCTTTCAGATCTTTAATCTTGTTTAAATGCAGTCTAGAAACAAAGACCTCTTGAGAGACTTTGTTCAAATCTGATTTCTTTCATCCATGTCATGACACTTGACTCCAGTTCCATCATGCCCAAGAAGAGTTGCAATCAGTTTCTCAGTAATGAAAATCTTCTTCCCCATAATAAAAGAGGTAACTTGGAGTTTTGAAACCTTTGCATGAATCCGAAATTCCTTGACCAAAGTTGGGAAAACTGGGCCAACCAATTTGTCGAAGAACTTAGTCCAGCCTTGAGTTTCAACATCACGAACAAGATCACACCCATTTTCTTGAATAGTCTTGAAATCAATCATGAGTTTACAAAGAACTTCAAGGTTCTTGACTGGTGTGAGGAGAGTTCTTTTTGGTTCAGTGTAGTTATCTTCATTTGGGATGGAATTTGTTACAGTGTTGGAGTTTGTATGAACGAGATATTGTGAAGCTTGTTGTTGAGAGGAGGAAGCTATTGTTCACACAAATGTTTTAGGGTTTGAGAAGAGAGAGAAATATTGCAGAGAGAATGAGTGAGTGAGGGTGAAGTGTGTTGTGTGAAATGAAGAGAGGTATAAATAGGCAAAGAGGAAAATATCAAAATTAATCATGATTAATATATTAAACACAATGATTACAAGCATTTAATGATTTCTAACAGGGGAGTGGCGTGAAGATATCAAAAATAGTTACCGATGTGACTCGCGCCTCAATGCATCAACTCAAACGTTTTGACCAACCAGAGTTTGAACACGCGTCCAAGCTTAGATATTGATGTTTTGCTTTGGTTGACAGATGTTGATGTGGTGAACTGCTGATACTATCTTGAAATGAAACGTTTTTGCCTTACGTTCAGATCTTCTAGATAGTTTCTGAGTCAATCTTCCTTCTCACTTTTGGAGAACTATTGCTCAGATTGTTCACAAAAAAAAATCAGGACACTTGAAGGTTAAATATTTAGAAATTTAGTTTATTTTCATTCTGGACATTGTTCCATATTAAGATGTTTCAGAATGAAATTAAATCTATCTTCAGCAAGGAGTTTTGTAAATATATCAGCCCATTGATGGTCAGTATCAATGAATTTTAAGAAAAGAATCCCCTTCTGAGTATAGTCCCTAATGAAATGATGTTTGATTTCTATATGCTTAGCCCTAGAATGTAAGCTAAGATTTTTAGAAATACAAATAGTAGAAGTATTATCACAGAGGATAGGAATGTCACTCTCGTATATATGATAGTCTTAAGCTGACTTTTCATCCAGAGCATCTGAGTACTACACTCAGCTACATCTATATATTCAGCTTCAGCAGTTGATAGTGTTATGGTGGATTGTCTTTTGGTGGACCAAGATATCAAGTTATCTCCCAGAAACTAGCAGCTTCCAGAAGTACTTTTTCTTTCTATTCTATCTCCAGCAAAATCAGCATCGCAGTACCCTACTAATTTGTATTCTTTGGATTTTCTATAACATAGACCAAAATTAGTAGTACCTTTCAGATACTTAAAAATTCGCTTAACTTCTGTTAAGTGAGATTCTCTAGGATCTAATTGGAATCTAGCACATAAACATATGTTGTGTAGAATGTCAGGCCTTGAAGCGGTTAAGTAAAGGAGAGAACCAATCATACCTCCGTAGAGCTTTTGTTCTACTTATTTACTTACCTCTTCCATTTCCATAATACATGTAGGATGCATTGGAGTTTTGGATGGCTTACTTTCTAACATGTCAAATTTCTTCAGAAGTTCTTTAATATTGATCGCGACTTTATGTGTCTATAAATATGATAACTGCAAGTGCACAATCGTGTCGTGTAGTTTTAAAAGATATCGAATCCACAGGAACTATGAATCGATCTACCATTATCTAAGGTTACTATGTAAAGCTAAGGCTACTAATATTTTGATTGTTTCTAAAAGGGAAGGTAATCGTGAATTCTAAGAAATATAATAATAACGGATATCAGTATGTATTTCGTCTAACTTAGGTGTGTCGCGAGCGAAAAATCGTTTTGTCCTTTTGTTTTCGGGATGAGACACCTGATGCCTTCTTTGGGCTCGAGTGCTCATAAAAATATGATTTTTCTTTCGTTCCGACCAAACTTTTTATTATTTCCAAAGGAGGAAAAGGAAAAAAGCTGCAATAACCTAAAAAGTGGGGGAGAGATCTTGGGTAAGAGGGTTGGTTATACGAAGGGAAGGTATTAGCACCCAACGTATCTATAGTACTCTATAGGATTCTTTATTGTTTTTCATTCTGTGTTATGGTGGAGGTTCTGTTGTGAAATAGGTGGGACCTAAGGTGTTTGTTTGATTATGCTCGCAAAGATCATCGCGATCCTCTGCATACATATCCCCTAGAGGGAATCAGAGTATCTGTAGCTCGGGGTCTACGGGTGCTAAGGTTTGAGTGGTTTGAGAGAGAAGTTTTGCTCGCCAAGGAATAAGACCTTGTGCCTACGTATTCTCAAAGGGATGTTGAGAAAGTCAGAGCAATCGTAGTTCCCACTTATGCTAGTGGAAGCAAAGGATAAGAGACAAATGTCATCTAAATGTTCGATGTATCTAATCTATATCATCACATACATCTGTTTGATTTTGTTTGAAAATCTTTTCATTATAAGCCCTGGGCCATGCCACTTATGGCGCTTAGAATGATAAAGATGTTTTTTAGCCAGCCTTGTGGCAAAAACTTTCAATGAAGTCAGCCTTGTGACAAAAAGTTTTGATTAATCAGCCAGCCTTGTGGCAAAAGTTTCAATGAAGTCAGCCTTGTGACAAAAACTTTGATTAATCAGCCAGTATGGTGGCAAAAAAAAGTTTGATTGATTAGCCAGCCTTGTGGCAAAAAAGTTTGATTGATTGATTGATTGATTGTTTGTGATGATATAGATGAGATACTCCTATCATAGAGATGAAAAATGTCTAATCTCATAGGGTATTTGATTTGGATATCGGGGATGCTTATAAGAAGCCCGTGGGTCCTTGTACGAAGCCCAAGAGGAGGTTATCTGAGGGTCCTTGCATTGTAATCCCAAGAGGAGGCTATGGGAGGGACAATCCAGGGTCCTTGCATTGTAAGCCCAAGAGGAGGCTATGGGAGGGTCACTCGTTTGTACAAAGCCCAAGGGGAGGCATGGTATAGTTGGTTTGAGCTCTTAGAGCGATTTCACCGGGAAACCATACTCTATGTCCTAGCCTAAACTAGTGGAGATTCTTTGCACGAAGCCCAACAGGAGGCTATGGGGAACCTAGTATTGTACTAAGTTGAACAAGCATATATATAACACAATCACAAGTATGAACAAGTACAAACAAGTATGAACAAGTACATGAATAATTATGAACAGTTATACATATATATGACAAAGTGTGTGTATATAATGGAGTTTATGAAGGAAATATACCTGTAAGCATGATCCATTTGTATACACGGGGCTCGGGACTTATACTCGGGGAAAGACCCACTTGAGTTTATTCAAAGCTATGTAAACAGGTATTTACAAAAGGGGCTTGGGACTTATACCTACATGGAGGCCCATGGTATTTTTGGGAAGATTTAAAGAAAACCTTCATTTTTTGATTTGTTGCTCGAAGTTAAAAAACAAACTGATCGAGATATGTACAAAAAAGGTGTGTGTACAATGAAATACCTAATTTCATGTACAGGAATGGGACTTATACCTACGTGGAGGCCCCTGTTTTATTTTATAAAACATGGTTGATTGCTTTGTTAACAGAACGCGAGGTTTCGCTTTTGAAAAATTGTTTGAAGATTTGTTTGAAAAGTTTATTTGTTTTGGACAAAAAAAGACTGTATAAAAAGAAAAAGGAGTGGGTCTTATACTCTCTAATATTCGAGAGGCCCGACATCGTTTTGAAAATCAATTGATCAATTAAAAGATTTAATCAATAGTTTCCTTTGAAATCAAAAAGAAATGGTTTATCGTTTTGAAAAGAAATGTGATCGCTTGTTTAAAACGGTTTGAATTTTGAAAGAAATCAAATTAATTGAGATAAACACAAAGATTATACTTAATGAACACCTAAATGATTAGGGTTTGATCACAAAATATTTACAAATGATTAAGTTTGAAAAATCAAATGGAAAAAACTATTTTTAAAGTATTAAAACATTTAAAAAACAAGTCATTTTAAACTTATTTAAAAATGTATCAAATAAATATTTTTTGATGATTTTTTTTGGTATTCATAAAATACATATATAAAATAAGAAGTGTGTAAAAAATGAATAAAAAATGAGTTAATTTGATTGGTTAAATAATTGAGTGAAGTTTGTTAAAAAAAAAAGAAGAAAAATAGTGTCAAAAAAATAAGGTTTGGTCCTGCCAGGGTTTGAACCCACGCACCCACGCTTGCCAACCAAAACACTTGCCAACTGAGCCACGCTTGTGGCTTGTAATACACACGCGTTTGATTAAGTATATTTTAAAACAAAGATTTGAATTTTCTGAATCAAAAATGGCGCCAAGAACACACCTTCAACTGATTTTCAAAATTCTTCAAAACTGTGTTATTTTGATCGATCAAAGGGTCTATCTCACTCGGTTTTTCACGAGGAACATGATGGTGTCCTTTAATTTCATTTATTTTCACTCTAAGATCATTAATTTTCTGGAAATCGTGAAGAACCCTAATTCTATGATTCAATCTGAAATCGTGTATGTGCAAGTTATGATGCAATTGATTGAGGGTTAATGATCCATATGTATGCAGAAACATGATGGTAAACCAGTTTTTCATTTATGATGCATGAATGATAGAGTTTGAAGTTCATGTGTACTTACCTCAAAAACGGCCAAACTGAGAATTGAATTTTGATCTGGAGGTGTTACAGGTGCTTTGTATCAATCTGAATAGCTTCTATGATGATTATGGAAGGTGTCTGGATGCTTGGAGTGAACTGAATTCATCTGAGCATAGCCATGGTACCCGATCTGCAGAAGCTTCAAGAGTGAATCGAATTTGATGATGGAGATGTTTCAGGTCATGTATGAGTGTTTGGATAGTTCACATATGGTATATGGAATGTGTTTGGATGATTAGCTTGGACAGAATTGGCCTGGATTTGATTTTGGCATGATAAGGCTAGTGTTATGCATATTTGGGAAGTGAGGTAGTGATTCTGAGTTTTTGATGTTTTTGGAAGGTTTCAAAGGTTCAAACAACTTCCATATGATATTTGGGAAGTGTTAGAAGCATCACTTTACTTAGAACTTCAAAGATTTAGAGGTTGAGAATTTTACCTCTTTTGAAAACCATGAAACTTGCATTCTAAGAAAGGAAGAGAAAACCTATGTTTATGAGGTTTTGGTGTGATTTGAAGAGTGGAAATGACCTCTATTTATAGGCCATGGATTCTGAATACAAAGCTCTTGCAAGTTGATTCAAGAATGATGATTTGGCTTAAGAGATAAAATGGAATCTTTCACATTAAATGCAAATGGTTAAAAGTGACTAAACCATGGTTAAATCTCAAGCTTCTTATCCTCTTCCATTCTGATCTTCAAATCAGAAATATCTATCAATTATTGCCTTGATGCATCATTATTTGCATTATATGTCATGTAGTATTGAAACTTAGTGAAAAAATGGTGAAAATTCAAGCATAAGGTTCACTAATGTCAAAATTCAAAACCATGGCTACACTCCATATTTTTTCATGCTCTTGGACATTTTGGAAAGCTCATGTTACACACTTCAAAACCCTAGTTGAAAGTTTCTTCAAGACCTTTAAGGAAATGGGTGAAAAAGATCCATGAACTTTGAAGAAAATGAGGTTTTAAGTGAAATTTTCAAAAGATACCAACTTTGAAGCTCCATATCTCTTAAATGGTTGATCTTATGGAAAAAAATTATATGTGACAAAGTTGTTCATTGGATCAAAATATACAACTTTCATGTTGGAAGTTTTTTTCAGTTTGTAGGTGAAATTTTGAGTTATTCCCTTCCAAAGTTTGGAAAAAACCATTGAAAAACACTTAGAAATTTTTCTAAGTATGAAAGTCAAACTTTTGACTTTTTGATTCTTGATTGATTTTCTTGATTTTTCTTGATCAAATGACTTCATATATCATATATTGATGATTTGAAACTTCAAAAGTCATGGTTGACCAAAATTCCCCAAAAGTCAATGGTGATCTTGTACAGTTGACTTTTTTCAAACGAATCGCGTTTCTGGAGATTTCAAATGAATCAAGCTATCCTCATCCAATGAGTGGTATGAATGGATCATATTGAAGCATTAGAGGATATTGAGCCATGGTTTAAGTTGTGACACCATGTCCTGATTAAAAAGGCAGTTGTTCAGTGAATTAGGTCAAAAACCCTAATTGTCGACCAGATGAAATTGATGACTGTGGATCTTGAATTGAGATGTAATTTCCATTGGATGTTTTCATAGGGATTATTTGAAGATGATTTAAACCTTTGATTGACTTCCTGGGGATTTTTAGGGTTTCCCAAATGTGATCCCTGATTTTAGTCCCTAATAGTTCAAAACCCTAATTCTGATGATTTGAAATTTCACTGTTGATCAATCCTTGTGTAGGAGATGTCTTGAGCCAATGGATTAGGTCAAAATGATGCACTTGGGGTCTTGAGGTCATGTCCTTAGTCATTAGGTCAAATCCTGAGCAAAAGTCAGGAGTATGCTAACTTCAGTCAAAACCCTAATCTGGTTGATTCAAGGCCTCTGAGCTTGTTGAAATGAATCTCCAAGGACCAAATGTTGATTGTTGATGAAGATGATTCATTTGAAATGAAGGGGGAACAAAACCCTAATTGATTGTTGCTTGTACTAATGAGTGATTTCCTGATCAAATCCTGCTGAGTCTCAAGTAGCAAACACTAGCTATGCAGTTTGTTAGAGATGCAAAATGATGCATATGCTATGATATGAGGTGGTATCTTAGGTCAAAAATTGGGGTATGACAGATGCCCCTATTTAAGTTTCTTCAACCTGAGATATGAAGATTGAAAATCTTCGTTTTGATAAGGTGGAAGAGACTTAAATATCAGAAGACGCGAATTTTGGACCTAAGATACCAAAATTGCGAATGATGCATGGATATCTTTACCGAGGGGATATCAAGAACTGACTCCGCTGGGGAAAAGAGATCGAGAAGGATGTCTCAATCCATTTTAGGAAGAGAATCCGTTTTTGTTTTTCGGGAAAGCAAGTGTATGCTTCACCGGGGAATGATAGCTTTGTAAGAAAAACTTACCTATCGACATTATCGACTATCAACATGGGGATAGACTTGTTTAATAATGCGAAGGTGAAAGGTATGAAACTGTATTACCGACTATCAGCATGGTGATAGACTTGACATGGTAAAAGAGTTTCAAAGGTTCGGTTAATATTACCGACTATCAGCATGGTGATAGACATGTTTAATAATATAACCAGAACAAAAAGGTTACCGACTACCAGCCTCGTGATAGTGGTTTTGAAGACATGATCAATTATCAACCGAGTGATAAAATGATTCTGGAGACTCTGTTAGGGAAATGACTGGTTATTCAGCCTTGTGAACAGTAATAAGGCCCTGATTGTCAAATGGTCTTCATGATTGATTTCCTTGAGAGGAAAAAGTCTTTTGGAAGAGACATAAGCTGCTCAGATGATGAGGCTATTGCTTATTGTCTGTTTTTCACGATTCTATTTGAGGAATCGGATTTTGAATTTTTTGGTAAAGACAAGGTTCTAACCAAGAATGAATTGGAAAGAAATAGTCAAACAAGACTTTGTACCCATGAGGAATGAACTCAACTGGGGATTTCCTCCTTTGTTTCGAAAGGAGAAACTAGAACAACCTTCTTCCACGAGGAATGATCTCAGTGGGGAACTGGAGAAAGAAGATGTTCTTTCTGCTTATGGGTGACAATCTATTGGAGAGATGACACGCCCATACCTGCCTCTTTTCTTCCTTTTCTTTTTTTTTTTTTTGTTTTTTTTGTTTTTTTTTTTTGGGATAGATATATCCTAAACAAGTGATGCAAATATGTATGAATGATGAATGTCATGAATGTCGCATGCATGCTAACAATCCTGACAGACAAAGAAGTATACTGGAGAGGGACCAATGTCGCAATACAACCAGATACTTGGCAAATGTTCTTCAACACGGTGTAGATAACACGGGTGATGAATGGTGCTGCGTGCTTTAAACTTCTCCGGGGAAGATAAGCGTCTTTCCTTACTGAGATGGAAAAGCTTCTTCACTGGAGATGAAAAATCTTCGTCACTGGGGATAGAAGACCTTCTTCACTGGGGATAGAAGAGCTTTTCCTATCATAATCTTTGATTCATCCTATGGAGATAGCTGTTGATGTTCCTTCTGTTGTTCACAACCCAAAGGAAAGTTTCGCTTTTATTTTGAAAAAGTGAAGTAAATTCATTTTAAAACTTCTTTTTTTTCTTTCAAAAGTGAATAACACAATTAAAGCGTCATTTTGCAAGCTAAAAGAAATTAGAGATTACAAACAAATGGGCACAAGGCTCAAATTTATTTAATAGGATGGTAATCAGCTAAAGGCGTGATTCCATAGAGTATTTACAAAAGTTGGAAATGGTAATTATGCGGAAAAGGCTACATTGAAAGCAATAACCATTATTCCCCCCAACAACTTTGAGTTCCGATTGTGCTTGTTGCTTCAGATTGGCGATGATTTGATTGAAGATCCTTTGATGAAAAAAGACTCCTCAGGTGACGAAGTATGGACTGATGCAGTTACTTTGTCATTAATCCCTAATTTTTGCCTAGATTGCCCTTTCAGGTTTTCAATCTACCAGGATGAATTCTTTTCTGTTTATTGTCTCTAATTTTTGCCTGGACCGCCCTTTCGGGTTTTCAGTCCACCGAGACGCTCATTTTTGCCTAAGTCGCCCTTTGCGGGTTTTCAACTTACCGAGCTTTTCTTTTTGTATTTTTTAGACAAAGTATTTCTTGTCTGCATCAGCATTCACAGGATGTGGGAGTTCATCACCATCCATGGTTGCAAGAGTCATGGCGCCGCCAGAAAATGTTCTTTTGACAACATACGGGCCTTCGTAATTAGGAGACCATTTGCCCCTAGAATCTGGTTGAAAAGACAAGATCTTTTTAAGCACGAGGTCGCCTTCTTGAAATTCACGAGGTCGAACCTTTTTGTTGAAAGCTTGTTTCATCCTTGCTTGGTATAACTGTCCATGGCATAGAGCAGTCATACGTTTTTCTTCAATTAAGTTCAACTGATCGTATCTGCTTTGACACCATTCAGCCTCTGATAACTTAGTCTCCATGAGGACTCTCATTGATGGGATTTCAACTTCTACGGGGAGCACGGCTTCCATGCCATATACTAGAGAAAAAGGTGTTGCCCCTGTTGAAGTACGCACTGAAGTACGGTACCCATGTAAAGCAAATGGCAGCATTTCGTGCCAGTCTTTGTAAGTGACGACCATTTTCTGGACGATCTTCTTAATGTTCTTGTTAGCGGCTTCAACGGCGCCGTTCATTTTTGGTCTGTAAGGAGAAGAGTTATGATGATCAATCCTGAATTCCTCACACAATTCTTTCATCATTTTGTTGTTCAAGTTTGAACCATTGTCAGTAATGATCTTGCTGGGAATACCATATCGGCAAATGATGTTATTCTTGATAAACCTCACAACCACTTGTCTTGTAACATTGGCGTAAGATGCTGCTTCAACCCATTTGGTGAAGTAATAAATTGCTACCAAGATGAAACGATGACCATTTGAAGCTTTTGGTTCGATCATTCCAATCATGTCAATACCCCACATGGAAAAAGGCTATGGAGATGAGAGAACGTTGAGTAGAGTCGGTGGCACATGGATCTTATCCGCGTAGATCTGGCACTTGTGACATCTCTTCACGTGTTTGTAACAGTCAGATTCCATTGTCAACCAATAGTATCCTGCTCTTAAGATCTTTTTGGACATTGCATGCCCATTTGAATGAGTTCCAAAGGACCCTTCATGCACTTCATGCATTAACATGTCTGCTTCGTGTCTATCCACGCATCTGAGCAAAACCATGTTGAAATTTCTTTTGTATAGCACATCTCCGTTCAGGAAGAAACTGCCAGAAAGTCTCCTTAGAGTTTTCTTATCTTTGTTTGATGCCCCAAGTGGGTACTCTTGAGTTTGAAGGAAGCGCTTGATGTCGTGGAACCACGGTTTATCATCGATGACTGCTTCGGTTGCAAATACATAGGCGGGCCTTTCAAGGCGCGTAATTCTGACTGTAGGCATATCGTTCCAATGATTGACTTTGAACATGGAAGATAGAGTAGCCAAGGCGTCTGCCATTCGATTCTGATCTCGAGGTATATGATGCAATTCAACCTTGTTGAAGAAAGTCAACAGACGTCTTGCATAATCTCTGTAAGGAATCAAGCCAGGGTGGTAAGTTTCCCATTTGTCTTTGATTTGGTTGTTCACGAGGGTTGAATCTCCATATATGTCGAGGATCTTGATCCTTAAGTCAATGGCTTCTTCGAGACCCATGATACAAGCTTCATATTCTGCGATGTTGTTGGTGCAATCAAATAGCAATCTGGCGGAGAATGGGATATGAGTACCCTTGGGAGTGATGATGATTGCCCCGATTCCATTGCCAAAAGCATTTACTGCTCCATCAAAAATTAGGCCCCATCTTGATTCAGGATCAGGACCTTCTTCAGGTAACGGTTCGTCACAATCTTTCATCTTCAAGTATAAGACATCTTCATCAGGAAAGTCAAACTTGAGAGATTGATATTCATTAATTGGTTGATGCGCCAAATGATCGGCGAGAATGCTTCTTTTGACCGCCTTTTGAGCACGGTATTCAATGTCATACTCAGATAACAGCATTTGCCATTGGGCAATCCTTCCTGTTAAGGCAGGCTTTTCAAAGACATACTTGATCAGATCCATTTTGGAGATTAACCAAGTAGTATTGTTGATCATGTATTGGCGGAGACGTTTTGAAGCCCAAGCCAAAGCACAACACATTTTTTCGAGCATGGAGTAACGAGACTCACAGTCTGTGAATTTCTTACTCAAGTAATAGATGGCATGCTCCTTCTTACCAGTTTCATCTTGTTGTCCAAGCATACAACCCATGGATTCTTCCAACACGGTAAGGTACATGATTAGTGGTCTTCCTTTAACTGGAGGAATCAATATTGGTGGTTCTAACAGGTATTCCTTGATACTGTCAAACGCTTTCTGGCAATCTTCAGTCCATACAACCCCTTGATCTTTGCGGAGAAGCTTGAAAATCGGCCCACAAGTAGCAGTCATTTGAGAGATAAATCTGGAGATATAGTTCAATCGTCCGAGAAATCCTCTTACTTGCTTTTCAGTTTTTGGTGCAGGCATCTCTTGAATAGCTCTGACTTTGTCGGGATCTACTTCAATACCTTTTTGGCTGACAATGAAACCCAAGAGTTTTCCAGATCTAACCCCAAAAGTACATTTGTTAGGATTCAAGCGAAGCTGATATTTCCTTAATCGTTGAAACAACTTCAAAAGGTACTCAATATGTTCTTCTTCTGTGCTGGACTTGGCTATCATGTCGTCCACATAAACTTCAATTTCTTTCTGCATCATGTCATGAAAGAGAGTAGTCATTTCCCTTTGGTAAGTTGCGCCGGCATTCTTCAATCCGAACTGCATCACTTTGTAGCAAAAGGTACCCCATGGGGTGATGAAAGATGTCTTCTCCATGTCTTCAGGAGCCATCTTGATCTGATTATAACCGGAGAACCCGTCCATGAAGGAAAAGACGTTGAACTTAGCGGTGTTATCAACCAGCATGTCGATATGAGGTAAAGGAAAGTCATCTTTGGGACTAGCTTTGTTCAAGTCGCGGTAGTCAACACACATTCTGACTTTACCATCTTTCTTCGGAACTGGCACTATGTTGGCCAACCATTGAGGATACTCGGAGGTTACAAGAAAACCTGCGTCGAGTTGCTTCTGAACTTCCACTTTGATCTTATTAGCCATATCAGGGTGAGTCCTTCGCAATTTCTGCTTAACCGGCGAACATTCTGGCTTCAATGGCAAGTAATGCTGAACAATATTGGTATCCAACCCAGGCATGTCTTGGTAGGACCAGGCAAACACGTCAACATATTCTTTGAGAAGGTCTGTCAACTTACTCTTGACATCGGTATCAAGCAGCGATCCAATGGTCACTTCTTTTTTGTCTTCTTCAGAACCCAAGTTGATCTTTTTTAAAGGCTCTTTGTGAGGCAGAATGGCTCTTTCCTCGTGCTTAAGTAATCGAGAGATCTCGTCCGGGATCTCCTCTTCTTCCTCTTCTTCGGCTTCGAACACAGGAAACTCAAAGTTGGGAGAGGGCATAGGGTTATTGCATTCAATGGGTTTATCAATAGTAAATCTGCACATATAAGTTATATTTATTTCAGAAAATTTATGAATGCAAGAGTGTATGCAGATTTTTTTTTTTGAAAAGTTTTTTTTTATTTCGGTTTTTTAGGATTACCATTTCCAGAAAAAAGCAAAAATAAAACATATAATGTAGGGAATTCAAAATGACACTTTATTTATGATTCATTTTTGAAACAAAGCCCTAAACACAAACTCATTTGTCTTGGGCAGGACAAAGAGGGAAACTTTTAAAACAAAGCCCTATACACAAAGTTATTTGGGCGGAACATTTAAAAGCAAAGCCCTATAAAACATCTCTCTGCTTTGGGCAAGGCAGGAGGTCAAAATAACAGCGAGGTGATTACTTTGAGCGGCGAACAACATTCGGAACGTCGACAGCTTTCCAGTAGCAACAAACTCCTCTGTGTATTATGTATTCAGGAAAATTCTCCCCAGAATTATCTTCAGTATTGACATTGTCCGCTGGTCAAGCAGGATTTGAAGGTCCTGGTTTGTCAATCTTGTTCTTTGTAGAGTTGAAACGGTCTTCTTCTACTTCTTGAAGAGCATAAGATGAGTCACAATCTTCAGAATTTTCAGGATGTATTTCCCAGTCTTCAGGATGAAGAGACTCATTGTCAGCGACACTTTCTGAGTCAGGTGCAGGACCATCTTCCCCTTCATCTTCAAAAATGGCATTTATGTGATAATAACCATCTTCAGGGTTATCAACCTTGGCAGGTGCGTTGAAGCTGAAATCTTCAGTAATTTCAGGCTGCTGAGAAAATTGACAGGGCTGATAAGCCTCTTCTGGTTGACTATTGTATTCAAAGGGGTCTCCCCATCCAGTTGGTTAGATGTCTTCAATCGCAATCTTTGAACTTTCAGGTGCAGTGTATTTCACCATATAATCAAATTTGCCACTTGGTTGTCCCAAGGTGTCCCAGACTTCTGCAGGAATAGGCTCAATTTCTTTGGCACTAGATTTCTCTGAAGGAGGATATGGTTCTTCCTGAGATATGTATCCTGAGTCATTGAGATAACATTTCCATTCTTCTTCATCATCGGAGAGACCTTCTTCAATGCATTCTTCAATAAGGACATTAACCTCTTGAGGAATTGGGTTAAGGAACCCTCCACTAATGAATGTTTCTTTGATCGGACGAAGGGTCTCATCCTTCTTGGTGCAGTTTGAGAATGTTGGTGAACATCCGAGACCTGCTCTAGTTTCATTCTTGGTAGGAATCACAACTTGCCCCCAGCCAACGGTAGTTCCATCTTTCACTACTTTCACTGCCTCTTTGTAAGAAGAGATCGATGCTTTCTTTTTGGAAGATTCGTCTTCTAAAGAGAGACCTTGGAACTGTGTTCCTTCCTCATTATCAGCACTTATAAAAGAGAAATTGGATAAATGACTCACCATTAAGGCTTGTTCTCCACTTATCGTTACCAATTTTCCATTTGTTACAAACTTTAACTTTTGATGGAGCGTAGAAGTTACTGCCCCTGCTTCATGGATCCATGGTCGTCCTAACAGACAGCTATAAGCAGCTTGAATGTCCATGAACTGGAAGGTGATTTGAAATGTATGTGGGCCAATTGTCATGGGAAGGTTGACTTCGCCGATAACAGATTTTCGCGAACCATCAAATGCTTTGACTACTACACCACTGAACTTCATAGGCATTCCTTGGTAAGACAAGCGAGCAAGAGTCGTCTTTGGCATCACATTCAAGGAAGATCCGGTGTCTACCAGTACATTGGACAAAGAATCTGACTGACAGTTCATAGAAATGTGTAGAGCAAGATTGTGATTTCTGCCTTCCTCGGGAAGTTCTTCATCACAAAAGCTTAAATTGTTGCAAGCTGTTATGTTGGCTATTATCTCATCAAAGTGGTCAACAGTCACATCATGATCTACAAAAGCTTGATCCAAGACTCTCATCAGGGCTTCCCTGTGTGCTTCAGAGTTTAAAAGCAATGAAAGTATTGAGATTTTTGAAGGAGTCTGCATAAGCTGATCTACAATCTTGTATTCACTTCTTTTGATAAGCTTCAAAATTTCATCAAAATCAGGATTGACATTGGTTCCACTGGATTGACCAACATCAGTGTTTGTATTACTGACAGGAGTTTCCACAGGATTCCCCACTGGTGTACTGATAGGATTTTGTCCGGTAGCAGGAGCAACAGGCTGCTTCGGAGGTAGTGGAGTATACACACGTCCACTTCTTGTTACTCGACTCACATCGGCGATATTCACGACATATGAAAGAGTAGGTAAAGGAACTTCTTGTCCATTTTTTATCATTGTTGCATTGTAATTGTATGGAACTGCCTTGTCAGAGTCATAAGGAACAGGTCCAGGTAGACAAATGATCAAAGGAGCAATAGGAACCTTTGGCTTGTTGTAAGTAACTTCTATGCGCTCAGGCATGTTGAAATGAGGAACGATGACGTTAACTGTAGGCATTTCCGAGTTGATATCTGAGACTAAAAGCTCATGCGGATAACATCCTATCATGTTAACTTCATTTTCATTCCTATTTCTGTAGATCTGAATAGTACCATTATCCAACAGAACTTGGAGATCTCTTCTCACAATCGAACATCCGTGAGGATCTACACAACATATGCTACAGGAACCATAGTGATGCTGGCGAAAATTCTGCCCTCGACAGAGAGTGGCGTGCATTTGTACCAAATCTGCTCTTGAGAAGTTGATATTATAGACTCGATATGGACCAGGACATCCATACACCATGTTTACAACATGCCCTCCATGATTGGGTAGCGGATTTGCTTGCACATTTGGATTCAAATTTCTGAAAGAGAGAAGATTAGATCTAACCAACCTCTGAACTTCATGTTTCAAAGCTATGCAATGCTCAAGATCATGGCCAGGTGCTCCTTGATGATAAGGGCATGAGACCTCAGCTTTGTACCACCATGGTAGTTTCTCTGGTACGGGTGGTGGTGCTTTAGTTTGAACAAGACCTCTTTCAATCAAAGCAGGATACAACTCTATGTAGGTCATTGGAATCGGATCAAACTGTGGAGCTCTTTGTACACGATTCTGATTGTTGTTGAACTGCTGAGCCTGTTGTCGAGGCTGTTGTTGTTGAAACTGCGGGGTAAATCCCGGATTCGGTGTTGTATTAACGGCTGGCGCGATAGCAGCAACCTGTTGTTGACGATTGACGTTTCCTCTTGACTTTCCTTGGGACACCATGTCAACATTTTGTTCTTTCTTCTTTTGGAAACCACTTCCGAACTTTTTGGTTCCGCTTGAAGATCCACCTTATTTAGTTAGACATCCGGTTCAGACTCCTTCTTCTAGACGCATCCCCATGTTTACCATTTCGGTGAAATCACTTGGAGCACTAGCAATCATGCGTTCATAGTAAAACGGACTGAGAGTATTCAAGAAGATCTTTGTCATCTCTTTCTCTTTTAACGGTGGATTAATCTGAGCAGCAGTTTCTCTCCATCGTTGGGCATATTCTTTGAAAGCTTCATGGTCTTTCTGAGCCATGGATCGAAGCTGATCTCTGTCTGGAGCCATATCCGAGTTGTATTTGTATTGTCGGACAAAGGCCTCGCCTAAGTCATTGAAAATCCGAATGTTGGTGCTATCCAAACCTGTGTACCATTTCAGTGCGGCACCAGTCAAACTGTCTTGAAAGTAATGGATAAGCAACTGATGATTATCTGCATAAGTAGACATCTTTCTGGCATACATCACAAGATGACTTTGTGGACAAGAACTTCCTTTGTATTTCTCAAAGTCTGGGACCTTGAACTTAGCTGGTATCTGTACACTGGGAACCAAACATAGCTCCTGGGTATTCTTTCCAAACAAATCTTTTCCCCGAATAGCTTTGACTTCCAGTTGAATCTTGTTGAATTGTTCTTGGAGATCTTCCACAAGATTACGCTGATTTGTGCTATCACCCTGATCATGATAAATCTCATTGTCTCCGTAAGGAACAGTGTGAACCATAGGAGTCGGAACCGTCATAGTGGGTTGAGAAAGTGCCATAGTGACTTGAGAAAAAGTTACCCCCTGATTTGGAGTAAACTGTGAACTTTGTGCAGCAGGCGCTTCAGTTGTGGATGTTTGAACCCCAGAAACATTATGGCGGAAACCTGTACCGAAGCTGAAAGGCGTGCCCCAACCTTCTGGCATGGAGAAAGATGGAATGCTGAATGCAACTGTAGAAACTGGAGTAGTGACTTCAGATGTTACCGCTGCTTGACTATTAGGTGGCGGCGGCTGATTCTGTGCGGCCATTAAGGAGTCAACCAGAGTAGTGAGACTTTCCAACTTTTCCTGAAGGGTGGTCACTGTACCACGGAGCTCAATATTCTCTTGTTCAGAGTGTTCCATTACTCTTCTTCTGCTTGAACGAGTATTGTATCTGTGATCTGATTGCGAGCGCGGTCGAGAAACTTTGAGACGCGACAGCTTGACAATCTATTGGAGAAAGATCCAAAAGATGAGACTCTTATACAACAGACTCAATATGCAGAATGATGTATGCAAAAAGAAGTTTATGATTTTTCCAAACATTTTTAAGATTATTTCCTTGCAAACATTTGAACACAAACTATTCTTTTATTGAATAAATGGGAAATGTTTCAACATTGGAGCGTAGCTCCTTACAAAAGCAAATGATAAATAAAAGGCTAAACAATCCTAAGCATCTTCATCAGATGAAGAACCCAATGTGTTGTGCAGCTTGAGCTTCATGATTTATTTCCCATAGCGAGCTTTCAATTCGGCCTTTTCGGTCCTCAGTTTGTCAACAACATTCTTCCAATCATCAGGAGTCGGAGCGTTGCTTGTTGAGTCTTCAAGATTTCTCTTGCTTTCTTTGATGTACCTTTTGATTGCAGCGTCTTTCTGACGAATCTTCTCATCTTTGCTCATGAGCCATCCATCTTGACAGTAGAGAGTTTCTTCGTGATCTTTCACTCTTTTCTTCAACTTTCTGTTTTCCACATCGGTCTTACGAAACTTTTCTTCCCAAGCGTCTTTTTCTATCCTCATCTTGGCTAAAGTGTCTTGGTATTCCTCCATAGTGGGAATGTTGGGTCGTTGAGACGCTGCAGGAAACATGGGTTTTTCATAATCATAAGGCATTTGAAACTCTTTTGCTCTTTTCTTTACCCAGCAAGTGTAGGTGTCCACGACAATGCAATTTCTCGCCTCACCTTTTTCTTTCCATCGGACGTCGTACCAAGCTCTCACCATTCTTGTTTTCAACCTTTGAGGATCATCCCCTTCTTTGTAAAAGTAGCCTTCCACTGCGAGACCAATGGGTTTAGCTGAATTTGCATACCCGAGTTGTCGTCGGGCTAGAACCGGGTTGTAGTTAATTCCTCCTTGTGTACCAATGAGGGGTACGTTGGCGAATTCTCCGCAACTTTCAATGGTTTCTGTACCACAGTGAGCCAAGGTATACCAACGAATATCATGATTAGTAAGAGACATAAGTCTTCGAGGCCAACACAAACCTTCTCGATTTTCCGTGAAAATAGGAGACTCAGGTAAGTGTGAAACAATCCATTTGAACAACAGAGGTGCACAACATACAATGATTCCACCGTTTTGGCGATTCCTATGATGGACAGAGAAATACATGTCACCAAGCAAAGTCGGAACAGGATTCCCAATCAGAAAGATTTTTATGGCATTGATATCAACAAAGTCGTTGACGTTGGGAAACAGAACCAACCCATAGATGAGCAAGGCTAGTATAGCTTCAAAAGCTATCATGCTACCAGTTTCGATGAAATCAAAGGCTTTCTTTACCAGGAAGTGTGAAGTTAAACCCGGGAGGTTTCCTTTGGTAGTCCAATTATTCTCTACTTCAGATTTCTTCAAGTGGATACTTGCTGCAATGACGTGTGACTTAGGAATGGCTTCCAAACCATTGAAGGGTATTTTGTCAGACACAGGAATACCCAAAAGATTGGCATATTCTTCCAAGGTCGGTACCAACTGGTAATCTGGAAAGGTAAAACAACGGTAGACGGGATCATAGAACTGAACCAGAGTCTTGAGAAGTCCTTCGTCAACATGAGTGTTCAAGATAGGCAAAAGCTTTCCATGACTTTTCCTAAAATCCGAAGGATCTTGTACAAAAGATGATAACTCTATCAGTTTTCCCACATCAGGCGCTTTGAAACCATACTTTTTGGTATACCTTTTTACCTCTTCCATAACTTAATCCTAATGTTTGCAAAGAAAATTTCTCTAAATCTTTGGAAAAAATCATGTTTGTTTTTATGGAAAAAAGATGGGTTTTTTTTTTAATGAATGTATGAATGCGTGGATGCATGAATGCCACATATTCAAACATGGTAACACAAACATGGTAATACGAACATGGTAACGCAAACACGGTACACAAACATGGTAACACAAACATGGTACACATAGGTTCAAAGGTCCAGCGTCACGAGCATGAGGTCAGAGAACCAAAAATGGGATAGTTCTAGTTAATCACCTGCACAACATGTTCTACTGATACGTCAGAGTCTACATTTTTCTTTCGGATATTATCGGCCTTCCACAATTAAACTCATGAGCCAGCAATATTCTCAAGAAAAACTCGTCTGAGTGTGGTTCTCCGCATGACAACTATCCAAGTCTTCACCTGGATCGTTTCTGCACCACGTCCTAATAAGGCCAGGATGGGTTGGGGTTCTACGGCCAACTCAGCTTCTACAGTTCAATGCAGCAATAATGTTTTCGCTGCGAAACATGCTAAACATATATTACCAACAAGGAACCTCCACTGAGCGGAAGGATTCTCACGTACGCCTGTACATGACTATACCCTCCACCTAATTCTTATGTGTACTTAATCCTGGTTAGGATTTGTCCATAATGTATCACTTGTAACAGAACCACACAAGTAACAGAACCAAAGAATCACACATATAACAAAAAATTAAAAAACAATAATTAGAAATAACCCTTCCTTTGGAAATAATAAAAAGATGGTCCCCAGCAGAGTCGCCATTTTTCTGTCGCGGGCGAAAAATCGTTTTGTCCTTTTGTTTTCGGGATGAGACACCTGATGCCTTCTTTGGGCTCGAGTGCTCATAAAAATATGATTTTTCTTTCGTTCCGACCAAACTTTTTATTATTTCCAAAGGAGGAAAAGGAAAAAAGCTGCAATAACCTAAAAAGTGGGGGAGAGATCTTGGGTAAGAGGGTTGGTTATACGAAGGGAAGGTATTAGCACCCAACGTATCTATAGTACTCTATAGGATTCTTTATTGTTTTTCATTTTGTGTTATGGTGGAGGTTCTGTTGTGAAATAGGTGGGACCTAAGGTGTTTGTTTGATTATGCTCGCAAAGATCATCGCGATCCTCTGCATACATATCCCCTAGAGGGAATCAGAGTATCTGTAGCTCGGGGTCTACGGGTGCTAAGGTTTGAGTGGTTTGAGAGAGAAGTTTTGCTCGCCAAGGAATAAGACCTTGTGTTAGAACAAGATTTGTTCTGATCAATTATCTTAGTTTTGATGATAACAATAATATGAATTTTGCTTAAGATAATATGGTACTCTAATCCAATGCAATTTCCTTTTCAGGAAATATATAAAGAGTATGCATAAGTCAGCGCTCAGAAGCTTTGACTCAGAAGGTTCAGCATGCAACATCAGAACATGGTCTGGCAAGACATCAGAAGATGGTCGAAGCAGAATCAGAACATGGGTCTATGAAAGCATCAGAAGAACATGAGATCAGAAGCACTGAAGTTCTGATGGTATCACGCTAAGAAGCACTTCAAGGTCAGAAGATCAGAAGATGCTTTGCACCAAGCTGTTTGACTCTGATGATAATCAAACGTTGTATTTACAAACATCAGATCAGAAGAAAGTACAAGTGGCAGGCTACGCTGACTGACAAAAGGAACGTTAGAAGCTATTAAAGGCAACGTCAGTAGACACAGCGTGAACAAGGCTCGAGGTAGTTGACAAAAGCGTATAACATTAAATGCAAAGCTGTACGGAACACGCAAAGCATTTAATACATTCAACGGTCATCTTCTCAAACGCCTATATATATGAAGTTCTGATGAGAAGCAAGGTTAACGATTCTGGAACAAAACAACTCATATTAACTTGCTGAAACGCTGTTCAAATCAAAGCTCAGAAACTTCATCTTCATCAAAGCTCACTACATTGCTGTTGTAATATCTTAGTGAGATTAAGCTTAAACGTTAAGAGAAATATCACAGTTTGTGATTATAGCTTTTAAGAAGCATTGTAATACTCTTAGAAAGATTACATTAAGTTGTAAGTAACTAGAGTGACCGTGTTGATCAGAATACTCTAGGAAGTCTTAGCTTGTGTCTAAGCAGTTGTAATTAGAGTGATCACGTGGTGGTCAGGATACTCTAAGAAAGTCTTAGCTTGTGTCTAAGCAGTTGTTCCTAGAGTGATCAGGTTGTGATCAGGATACTCTAGAAGACTTAGTTGCGGACTAAGTGGAAAACCATTGTAATCCGTGCGATTAGTGGATTAAATCCTCAGTTGAGGTAAATCATCTCTGCGGGGGTGGACTGGAGTAGTTTAGTTAACAACGAACCAGGATAAAAATAACTGTGCAATTTATTTTTATCTGTCAAGTTTTTAAAGCTACACTTATTCAACCCCCCCCTTTCTAAGTGTTTTTCTATCCTTCACCTTGTGCCTACGTATTCTCAAAGGGATGTTGAGAAAGTCAGAGCAATCGTAGTTCCCACTTATGCTAGTGGAAGCAAAGGATAAGAGACAAATGTCATCTAAATGTTCGATGTATCTAATCTATATCATCACATACATCTGTTTGATTTTGTTTGAAAATCTTTTCATTATAAGCCCTGGGCCATGCCACTTATGGCGCTTAGAATGATAAAGATGTTTTTTAGCCAGCCTTGTGGCAAAAACTTTCAATGAAGTCAGCCTTGTGACAAAAAGTTTTGATTAATCAGCCAGCCTTGTGGCAAAAGTTTCAATGAAGTCAGCCTTGTGACAAAAACTTTGATTAATCAGCCAGTATGGTGGCAAAAAAAAGTTTGATTGATTAGCCAGCCTTGTGGCAAAAAAGTTTGATTGATTGATTGATTGATTGTTTGTGATGATATAGATGAGATACTCCTATCATAGAGATGAAAAATGTCTAATCTCCTAGGGTATTTGATTTGGATATCGGGGATGCTTATAAGAAGCCCGTGGGTCCTTGTACGAAGCCCAAGAGGAGGCTATCCGAGGGTCCTTGCATTGTAAGCCCAAGAGGAGGCTATGGGAGGGACAATCCAGGGTCCTTGCATTGTAAGCCCAAGAGGAGGCTATGGGAGGGTCACTCGTTTGTACAAAGCCCAAGGGGAGGCATGGTATAGTTGGTTTGAGCTCTTAGAGCGACTTCACCGGGAAACCATACTCTATGTCCTAGCCTAAACTAGTGGAGATTCTTTGCACGAAGCCCAACAGGAGGCTATGGGGAACCTAGTATTGTACTAAGTTGAACAAGCATATATATAACACAATCACAAGTATGAACAAGTACAAACAAGTATGAACAAGTACATGAATAATTATGAACAGTTATACATATATATGACAAAGTGTGTGTATATAATGGAGTTTATGAAGGAAATATACCTGTAAGCATGATCCATTTGTATACACGGGGCTCGGGACTTATACTCGGGGAAAGACCCACTTGAGTTTATTCAAAGCTATGTAAACAGGTATTTACAAAAGGGGCTTGGGACTTATACCTACATGGAGGCCCATGGTATTTTTGGGAAGATTTAAAGAAAACCTTCATTTTTTGATTTGTTGCTCGAAGTTAAAAAACAAACTGATCGAGATATGTACAAAAAAGGTGTGTGTACAATGAAATACCTAATTTCATGTACAGGAATGGGACTTATACCTACGTGGAGGCCCCTGTTTTATTTTATAAAACATGGTTGATTGCTTTGTTAACAGAACGCGAGGTTTCGCTTTTGAAAAACTGTTTGAAGATTTGTTTGAAAAGTTTATTTGTTTTGGACAAAAAAAGACTGTATAAAAAGAAAAAGGAGTGGGTCTTATACTCTCTAATATTCGAGAGGCCCCACATCGTTTTGAAAATCAATTGATCAATTAAAAAGATTTAATCAATAGTTTCCTTTGAAATCAAAAAGAAATGGTTTATCGTTTTGAAAAGAAATGTGATCGCTTGTTTAAAACGGTTTGAATTTTGAAAGAAATCAAATTAATTGAGATAAACACAAAGATTATACTTAATGAACACCTAAATGATTAGGGTTTGATCACAAAATATTTACAAATGATTAAGTTTGAAAAATCAAATGGAAAAAACTATTTTTAAAGTATTAAAACATTTAAAAAACAAGTCATTTTAAACTTATTTAAAAATGTATCAAATAAATATTTTTTGATGATTTTTTTTGGTATTCATAAAATACATATATAAAATAAGAAGTGTGTAAAAAATGAATAAAAAATGAGTTAATTTGATTGGTTAAATAATTGAGTGAAGTTTGTTAAAAAAAAAAGAAGAAAAATAGTGTCAAAAAAATAAGGTTTGGTCCTGCCAGGGTTTGAACCCACGCACCCACGCTTGCCAACCAAAACACTTGCCAACTGAGCCACGCTTGTGGCTTGTAATACACACGCGTTTGATTAAGTATATTTTAAAACAAAGATTTGAATTTTCTGAATCAAAAATGGCGCCAAGAACACACCTTCAACTGATTTTCAAAATTCTTCAAAACTGTGTTATTTTGATCGATCAAAGGGTCTATCTCACTCGGTTTTTCACGAGGAACATGATGGTGTCCTTTAATTTCATTTATTTTCACTCTAAGATCATTAATTTTCTGGAAATCGTGAAGAACCCTAATTCTATGATTCAATCTGAAATCGTGTATGTGCAAGTTATGATGCAATTGATTGAGGGTTAATGATCCATATGTATGCAGAAACATGATGGTAAACCAGTTTTTCATTTATGATGCATGAATGATAGAGTTTGAAGTTCATGTGTACTTACCTAAAAAACGGCCAAACTGAGAATTGAATTTTGATCTGGAGGTGTTACAGGTGCTTTGTATCAATCTGAATAGCTTCTATGATGATTATGGAAGGTGTCTGGATGCTTGGAGTGAACTGAATTCATCTGAGCATAGCCATGGTACCCGATATGCAGAAGCTTCAAGAGTGAATCGAATTTGATGATGGAGATGTTTCAGGTCATGTATGAGTGTTTGGATAGTTCACATATGGTATATGGAATGTGTTTGGATGATTAGCTTGGACAGAATTGGCCTGGATTTGATTTTGGCATGATAAGGCTAGTGTTATGCATATTTGGGAAGTGAGGTAATGATTCTGAGTTTTTGATGTTTTTGGAAGGTTTCAAAGGTTCAAACAACTTCCATATGATATTTGGGAAGTGTTAGAAGCATCACTTTACTTAGAACTTCAAAGATTTAGAGGTTGAGAATTTTACCTCTTTTGAAAACCATGAAACTTGCATTCTAAGAAAGGAAGAGAAAACCTATATTTATGAGGTTTTGGTGTGATTTGAAGAGTGGAAATGACCTCTATTTATAGGCCATAGATTCTGAATACAAAGCTCTTGCAAGTTGATTCAAGAATGATGATTTGGCTTAAGAGATAAAATGGAATCTTTCACATTAAATGCAAATGGTTAAAAGTGACTAAACCATGGTTAAATCTCAAGCTTCTTATCCTCTTCCATTCTGATCTTAAAATCAGAAATATCTATCAATTATTGCCTTGATGCATCATTATTTGCATTATATGTCATGTAGTATTGAAACTTAGTGAAAAAATGGTGAAAATTCAAGCATAAGGTTCACTAATGTCAAAATTCAAAACCATGGCTACACTCCATATTTTTTCATGCTCTTGGACATTTTGGAAAGCTCATGTTACACACTTCAAAACCCTAGTTGAAAGTTTCTTCAAGACCTTTAAGGAAATGGGTGAAAAAGATCCATGAACTTTGAAGAAAATGAGGTTTTAAGTGAAATTTTCAAAAGATACCAACTTTGAAGCTCCATATCTCTTAAATGGTTGATCTTATGGAAAAAAATTATATGTGACAAAGTTGTTCATTGGATCAAAATATACAACTTTCATGTTGGAAGTTTTTTTCAGTTTGTAGGTGAAATTTTGAGTTATTCCCTTCCAAAGTTTGGAAAAAACCATTGAAAAACACTTAGAAATTTTTCTAAGTATGAAAGTCAAACTTTTGACTTTTTGATTCTTGATTGATTTTCTTGATTTTTCTTGATCAAATGACTTCATATATCATATATTGATGATTTGAAACTTCAAAAGTCATGGTTGACCAAAATTCCCCAAAAGTCAATGGTGATCTTGTACAGTTGACTTTTTTCAAACGAATCGCGTTTCTGGAGATTTCAAATGAATCAAGCTATCCTCATCCAATGAGTGGTATGAATGGATCATATTGAAGCATTAGAGGATATTGAGCCATGGTTTAAGTTGTGACACCATGTCCTGATTAAAAAGGCAGTTGTTCAGTGAATTAGGTCAAAAACCCTAATTGTCGACCAGATGAAATTGATGACTGTGGATCTTGAATTGAGATGTAATTTCCATTGGATGTTGTCATAGGGATTATTTGAAGATGATTTAAACCTTTGATTTACTTCCTGGGTGAAATTCTGGACTCAGATACGCGATGTCTTACAGGATGTCACGACATCACTATCTGAATGTTTTTAAACAAATGAACAAAGTGTAAACAGAAAACAACACAGGAAAATTGTTAACCCAGTTCGGTGCAAACACACCTACATCTGGGGGCTACCAAGCCAGGGAGGAAGTCCACTATAAGTAATATCAATTCAAGGTAATACAACTCAATATTACGCCTTTCACTTAATATCTACCCAATGCAACTTCAATCTAAACAACTTAGACCAGAGATCCTACTCACTCCCCCTCAATCACAGCAGTGATGAAAAACTAACCAATTAAAACAGAAGAAGACACTCTTCAAGAACACAACTTGATCTTGCTTAAAAGCTTTGATCAAGTACAATAGTACTCTTGCTTAAAAGCTTCGAGTACTTCTTACAACTCAAAACAAAAACACCTAGACCAAGACAATCATCATGATGATTGTTTGGCTTACAAGAAAACTACAACGAGAACCTTAAACACACAGAACTCTAATAGTTTCTCAATCAGAAAACCCTGACGGCAACAGCAGCACCTGCACGGATTAAATAACCTTCAGACAATACAGCAACTGGGCCTTGGATCCACAGAATAGTTTTTGCCCTAATTAAAACAAATCTCCATTACACAAGGAACTCATAATAGTAATCATTCAAGACGTCCTTGAAACAGACCAGAATCCATTATTACCAAATATAGCGCATAAGGTCCTATCAGATCATACAATCATAAGTAATAATAGAAAATAACTAACAGTTGCGAATGTCATGACATCGGCCCTGACATCAGGTAAAGGCCTGCATAATGAAGGACTTCACAACAACAGAAAGCATGTCATGACATTGTTTTTGACATGATAGAACCACAATTAGTTTTACCAAAAATTACAGCCAATCAACAACATCTACAAACTCCCCCTTTGGCGAATTTTTGGCTAAAACAATAATAGATGCAACCAGATATCAGAGCATACAGCAGCCAACAACAGAAAAATAAATTCTGTAAAAAAAAAGCAACTTGATTCAACTTTTGATTCAACTTAATTAATCACCAAAAACCAACTACTTAATCAATTATTACAGAAACCACTTGTCATTGTCATGGAGAACCAGAGAACATCCAAATAAAGAAAACCAAAAAAAAACTGTCCAAGAAGAAACCAAAGGAACACCAGAAAACCATGTCCAAGAAGAAACCAAAGGAACACCAGAACAACAAAACAACCAGAACAACAAACACACTACTACTACTACTACTACTCCCCCTTTTAGCCACAAAAGGAGCCAAACATCAGAAGAAGATTTAATCGTCAGAGCCAGCAGTATCATCATCATCCTCCTCACTCATCTCTTCATCACTGGAGCTACCAGACTTATATTCATCCTCACTATCAGCATCCATATCAGCATCCATCTTCTCACCATCACCACCAGCAGCATGATCATCATCACTATCAGCAGACTGCTCAAGACTTTGTATAAGCTGTTCAAGCTTCATCTTCCTATTTTCCAGCTCTTTGCAGGTCTCCTTCAGCTCAGCTATAAGAGAAGCTTTGGTCACAGACTTGCTAGATTGAGATGTTCCAGCAGATGTTGAGGCATCAGTCCTTTGAAGCAGCTTGTAGTGAAAAGTCAAAGCACTTTCCCTTTTGCAGACAGAATCTTTAGCTTTCAAGATGCCAGGGTATTGCTTTAGGATGATTCCACATATTAAGGATGGAAAGGCAATAGGAAGCTTAGTAGCAGAGGTACCTGCATGTCTCATAGTCTGATCAAAAATATAGGTCCCATAGTCAAACACAGTTTTGGTCCCTATAGCATAAATGAATCTACCTAAGCCAACAGCAATGGTAGAGGTGTGATTTGTGGGCACCCAGTTGGCAGAGCCAATTTTATGCAGCAGAGCATACTTAACAGTCAAGAGACTAGCAGACAGTTTGCTTTTGATGGGCCACTTTTTAACCTTACCCCCAGTGATGGTGTTGCAGACCTCATTATCAGTTACTTCAAGCTCAGGTTGAGCTTCAGCATTTCTACCTAGATAGTGATTGATAACAGCAGGGGAGAACTCTATGCATTTTCTTCTAACATAAACTTTATGAAAATCATCTGTTCTACCATCAGCACAATCTTGAGACAAATTCACAATAAACTCTTTTACAAGCATTTCATAACATTTAGAGAATTGAGAAACGGTCTTACTCAAACCTGCAGTTTTGATGAGCTGCATTACCTCTTGATTTTCCAGAGCATCATTTGCTAATTCTCTTTCAAGGGCCAGCCTTCTTTGATACACAAATTTCCACTGGATTGCATTAGAGGCATAGTGCAGATATATATTATCCAAAGGAACATCACGAACCTTTGTAGCAGATTTAGTAACAGCAATTTTCTTCTTGGAGGGGATGTCAGGGACATCACTTGGGACATCAGCTTCAGAGTCAGAAATGCTTCTTTCCTTCCTCTTCTTCACACTAACTTTGCTTCCAGATTTTGAGGGTCCAGTAGGAACTTTCTTCATCTTATATTTAGTAACAGTCTTCAGAGGAGTAACCTGTGGCTTGAGAGAATGTTGCTCACAGACTTGTTTTCCCTTACGAGCCTTGACCCTGTTGGAGATGCTGGAGATGAGGTCATCATCAGCAATATCAATAGGATCATCAAGTTCATCTAGATCCACCACATCATGCACATTAGGGTTTTCATCTTTCTTAGCAGAAACAGCAGGAACCTCTTCATCTTTCTCAGGAGCAAGAGTCTCATCATCTTTGGAATCAGATGCTTCAACATTGATAGCTTCAGATGTTTCAACATCTTTGGCAACAGGGGTCTCATTAACAGATGTCTCAACATCCTTAGTAACAGGAGTCTCATCATTTTTCTCAGCAGATGTCTCATCATTATCAATAGTTGTCTTACCATCTTTATCAACAGGGGTCTCATCATCTTGCACACCTTGATCATCATAGGAAGCAGGCATTTGGGCTAGAGGAACAGAAATTCCTTCAACTTTGTGCCCTTCATTCAAGATTCTGGTGACCATATTTGCAATCGCATTATGAACATAGGAAGTGCCCTCTCTATGCTGGACAGAAAAGGTTTCTGGGACAGATCCTCCGGTTGATTTTCTTGCATGCATCTTTCTTGGTTGACTGCGAACAGAATCGGAAGGAGGAACAGAGTTCAATGGCACAACATCCAGCACAACATCTTGATTGCTCACAACATTTGGTGCCCTAGAACCTGATGCTGTTTCAGAGATGGGAGAAGATTTCTTTGAGGAAGGACTCTGAGACATGGTGAGAGAAAATGAGAGGCTGGGTAAGGAGTGATGAATGCAGGAACACAGTGAGATAGCGTGAGTGTGGAGGAGAGGTTGTGGAGGAATGGAAACCGTTTGAGTAACTTGCAAAAAGGGGGGAAAATACACTTTAATGTGTAATGATATCCAAGATTTGGAGAGAGAAATAGTGCTGGCCCCACTCTCAATTAATTGCCATAATCTTTCACAAAGACAAATGCCTAATTTGTTTCTTAGATTTTCAGACTTATTTGCATCTAAGACTTTTGTAAAACTGTCAGCAAGTTGAAGATCTGTGGCAGCATGTTCCAAGCCAATTATTTTGTCCTCAACAAGATCTCTGATGTAGTGATGTCTAATATCACTATGCTTGGTCCTGCTGTGCTGAATGGAATTCTTTGAAATGTTGATGGCACCTAAGTTGTCACAATATAATGTCATGACATCTTGTGTGACATTGTATTCTGTTGACATTTGTTTCATCCAAACAAGTTGAGAACAGCTACTTCCCAAGAAGGAACATCCTCCTGAAGTTCTTTTTCTGTTATCAGCACTGCCTGCCCAGTCTCTTAGATAAGGATGACCAAGTTTTTGGTGCCATAGCTTTGCTTCTTCTTCTTTAGAGCATATAGTAGAATAGCTGGATTCCTGAGACATCCACAAGAAGCAGTTATTTTTGGATCTGACACCCCTCATTACTACTTCCTTTTCTTCATTAGTAACCACACACTCATCTTTAGTGAAGTTGACTTGGTATCCTTGGTCACAGAGTTGACTGATGCTTATAAGATTGGCAGTCAGGTCTTTGACCAACAGAACATCTTCTAAATTTGGCACTCCTGGACACTCTAATTTTCCAACTCCTTTGATTTCACCTTTAGCTCCATCACCAAAGGTTACATAACTAGTAGAGTGACTCTTGATATCAACAAGCAGATTCTTGAGTCCAGTCATGTGTCTGGAGCATCCACTATCAAAATACCAGTCTTCTTTGGCTGAAACTCTAAGAGATGTATGGGCTATTAAAGCCATACTTTTAGGTTTCCATTGTTGCTTCTGAATGGGCATGATCTGCTTAGGTTTGTAAAAAGGAGCTTGATCTGGATATCCATATAGTCTGAAGCAAAAAGGCTTAATGTGTCCAAATCTTCCACAGTAATGACATCTCCATCTTTGAAACTTTCTCTTCATTTCACCTTTCTCGTGATGTTGAGTCACATGTTTTAACATCGGCTTCGACATCTCAGCTTCAGGTTTAGTTCTGCTACTATCTTGGACATATTTCTTTGCACTGACAAATCCTATGCCAGACATATCTCTTGAACTTTTTCCAACCTGCAAGATCTCCTCCAGCATATCCGTGCCATTGTTAAACATTTTTACTGATTTAGACATCTGATCAAGTTTGGATTGTAACAGGATAATTTCATCATTCAGTTCAGATATTGTTTCATTAAGCTCTTTGTTATCAGCCTCCAACTGGGCTATGTATTTCTTCTGCTTTTCACCTTGTTGACATACTTCAGCACTTCTGATACAGAGCTTTCTGTAGGAGGTTGCCAGTTCTTCAAAGGATAGCTCATCTTCACTAGAGTCTTCATCTGAGTTGTAAACTCCAGTCAGAGCTGTGACATGTTTGGCTGATTCTTCTTCAAAATCACTCTCAGAATCTTCATCAGACCAGGAGACTGACAATCCTTTCTTTTGTTTCTTGAGATAGGTAGGGCATTCAGCTCTAATATGTCCATACCCTTCACATCCATGACATTGAATCCCTTTACTGTGATTGTATTTTTCTTCTGGTTTATCTCTTCTGCCAGAGTCATAAGATCTACTGATGTCAGATGAGATGTTCTTGACATTAGGTCTTGGCTTCTGATCCATTCTTCTTATAATTTTGTTGAATTGTTTGCCAAGCATAGCTATAGATTCAGATAGATTCTCTTCACTACTTTCCTCTACTTCCTCTCGAGAGTTGGACACAAAGGCTATGCTTTTGTTCTTCTTTTCAGAATTTTCATTGATTCCCATCTCAAAGGTTTGAAGAGATCCAATTAACTCCTCTACCTTCATACTGCTGATGTCCTGTGCCTCTTCTATAGTTGTAACTTTCATATCAAATCTCTTAGGTAGGGATCTAAGAATTTTCCTCACCAACTTTTCATCAGACATTTTTTCTCCCAAAGCTCCTGAGGTATTAGCAATATCGAGTAAATTCATATGAAAATCCTTAATACTTTCATCATCCCTCATCCTTAGATTTTCAAATTTTGTAGTTAGCAGTTGAAGTCTTGACATCTTCACTTTGGAGGTGCCCTCATGAGTAGTCTTTAGGATATCCCAGACATCTTTGGCTAGTTCACACTGGTGAACCAGTCTGAATATATTTTTGTCAATTCCATTGAATAAAGCATTTAGGGCTTTAGAGTTGCCAAGCGCCAATGCCTCTTCATCTTTGTCCCAATCTTCCTCTGGGTTAAGAGTTTTGTTGCCATCTTTATCAGTAATAACAGGATGTTCCCATCCTTTGTTCACAGCTCTCCATGCTTTGCTGTTCACAGATTTCAGAAAAGCCACCATGAGAGGTTTCCAATAATCATAATTAGAGCCATCCAGAATGGGTGGTCTCATTATAAATCCACCACCTTCTTTGTCCATCGAACCAGAAAATACTTTCCCTAGATCTCACCCAGTAAAAACAGGCAGGGTGCCTGCTCTGATGCCAATTGAAATTCTGGACTCAGATACGCGATGTCTTACAGGATGTCACGACATCACTATCTGAATGTTTTTAAACAAATGAACAAAGTGTAAACAGAAAACAACACAGGAAAATTGTTAACCCAGTTCGGTGCAAACACACCTACATCTGGGGGCTACCAAGCCAGGGAGGAAGTCCACTATAAGTAATATCAATTCAAGGTAATACAACTCAATATTACGCCTTTCACTTAATATCTACCCAATGCAACTTCAATCTAAACAACTTAGACCAGAGATCCTACTCACTCCCCCTCAATCACAGCAGTGATGAAAAACTAACCAATTAAAACAGAAGAAGACACTCTTCAAGAACACAACTTGATCTTGCTTAAAAGCTTTGATCAAGTACAATAGTACTCTTGCTTAAAAGCTTCGAGTACTTCTTACAACTCAAAACAAAAACACCTAGACCAAGACAATCATCATGATGATTGTTTGGCTTACAAGAAAACTACAACGAGAACCTTAAACACACAGAACTCTAATAGTTTCTCAATCAGAAAACCCTGACGGCAACAGCAGCACCTGCACGGATTAAATAACCTTCAGACAATACAGCAACTGGGCCTTGGATCCACAGAATAGTTTTTGCCCTAATTAAAACAAATCTCCATTACACAAGGAACTCATAATAGTAATCATTCAAGACGTCCTTGAAACAGACCAGAATCCATTATTACCAAATATAGCGCATAAGGTCCTATCAGATCATACAATCATAAGTAATAATAGAAAATAACTAACAGTTGCGAATGTCATGACATCGGCCCTGACATCAGGTAAAGGCCTGCATAATGAAGGACTTCACAACAACAGAAAGCATGTCATGACACTGTTTTTGACATGATAGAACCACAATTAGTTTTACCAAAAATTACAGCCAATCAACAACATCTACACTGGGGATTTTTAGGGTTTCCCAAATGTGATCCCTGATTTTAGTCCCTGATAGTTCAAAACCCTAATTCTGATGATTTGAAATTTCACTGTTGATCAATCCTTGTGTAGGAGATGTCTTGAGCCAATGGATTAGGTCAAAATGATGCACTTGGGGTCTTGAGGTCATGTCCTTAGTCATTAGGTCAAATCCTGAGCAAAAGTCAGGAGTATGCTAACTTCAGTCAAAACCCTAATCTGGTTGATTCAAGGCCTCTGAGCTTGTTGAAATGAATCTCCAAGGACCAAATGTTGATTGTTGATGAAGATGATTCATTTGAAATGAAGGGGGAACAAAACCCTAATTGATTGTTGCTTGTACTAATGGGTGATTTCCTGATCAAATCCTGCTGAGTCTCAAGTAGCAAACACAAGCTATGCAATTTGTTAGAGATGCAAAATGATGCATATGCTATGATATGAGGTGGTATCTTAGGTCAAAAATTGGGGTATGACAAGGTGATACAAAGGTCCATTGGCTATGGTATTCATTCGATTAAAGATCTTTATTAATTTAGTTGATTAAAAGTCCTCCTCTCAAACTCTCGCTCTGTTGATTTAGACCACTATCCTAACTCATAATGTACGCTCTCGCCATCCCATTAGATTTAGAAAAGCTTTTTGAAAAGAACTTAGTTAATAAAATGATTGCTTTATGAAGTCGTTATCTACTTAAATCCCCTAGTCTCAAACTCTCGCTCTGTTGACTCGGTTCATGCTAGTATTCCCTAACGTACGCTTTCGCCATCCCGCGTCGGGTTTAAAAACACTTTTTGAAAGTAAATAATTTCTAATTAGTTTTAATACGCTTTCGCCATCCTTAAAACTAATGTCCTATGTCTACTATCCAGTTAAAAATCTCAAACTCTCGCTCTATTGATTTTAACCCTAGTCGGCCTTAAAACCTCAAACTCTCGCTCTATTGATTTTAAGACTTTATTAATTAAATTAGACATAAAACCAAAAACAAGGGATATTTAATAAAACATAATTAAGCCAATTTATTTCGGACCCCACAATTAACTTACTTTACATACCGATATCTTAATTTATTAGCCAGACATATTGATACGGTTAAACATGCATAAATTTGTTCGGTTTATAATGAAAGGCATATTAAAAGGCATACAATATATCATGCAATTAAATAATATAAAGGCAATAAATAAATAACCTGAATAAAATTAATCTGAAATAAATCTGGATTTGAAGTACTCGAACTTCCGCCACAGGTTGGCTGGATCGTTCTTCGGAAATTATTAGGCGTAAAATTTAAAGGCAAGGAAAATAAAATTAAATCTAACATAAGGTTGGATCTATAAAAGGTTCACAACAATTTCCGGTGTAGAAATTGTTATGAGAAAAAGAAAGCAAATGAATAAAATGCGGAGGAAAATAAAATACTTGAGAAATGAACTCGGCAACACTTCGTTAGCAAAATTTCAGACACGGAGAACTGAGGTATCAGCCTCATTTTATAGGTGAGGATCTGCAGATACGTTGCTTGAAAATAGGGACTTCTGACTTGGGACTCGGAGACGCACGTCTCCACTTTTTGAGGAGACCAAGGCAACGGACTTGAGACGCGCGTCTCAAGTGGAGGAAATTTAGGAACAGTTGGAGACGGACGTCTCCTTTGCGTGACGTGGCGTGAACGTGGAAAGTGGGGTGGGAGACGGACGTCTCCATTCTTTACTTGGTCTTTTTCAAATGTGGGCCACGCGCAAATGGTCATGTCTAGCTCCTTTGTAGGCTGGGCTTGCATCTTTGCATAATTGGGTCTTCTTTGCACCTCTTTCTTACTTCAACACCTCTCTTTCATCTTTTAAGAGTAAATAATAATGATTTTTGCTCCATTTCTTCTTCTTTTCGCTAATAGTCTCAATATGAACGTAAAACCTGAAACATTGCAAATACCCGCATAATATCATAATAAAATAATATAATTAAAAGAAAACGCTAATAATAATTATGGATTTTAAGCTAAATATACGATATAAAATCGTGTTATCAAACTCCCCCAGACTTGAACCTTTGCTTGTCCTCAAGCAAATAATAAGATAAAGACAGGAGGACAGTGAAATGAAATGCATATCCGCCACGTCGTTCGGGTCGTACTCAGTCACAGAGTGTTTTCGTCGGAAACTTATGAGATGAATCTTAGCAATAAACTTACAGTAGCGACACTAGACAACTCCCAGCGTGCATACCAATCCGAATCATGCTATAATAGCTCGACCTTGACTTGTCACCTTGTTTTACCCGTTTCATTCGCGTGCAATCACATTAAGCCCATTATCTTGACACGTACATAGCAGAGTAGCCGATTAGTGACTATGATCCTTTTATGGAGTTCTGGCACATTTATGTGGTATACTCCTTAGCGCTCATACGTGGATTGTGGGGAATCGAACCGTAGTCCTTCCTACCAAGTTCAGTACCAGGTAACTTCTGAACCAATCAACAATGAGTTTTTAATATTTGAGATTTGTAACCATTAGGTTAAATGATCGTGTGAGGATCACCTTACTTAGTAGGTATATTTCTGTTGGCAGTTAAGCATATAATAATTATATGGATCATACACTTATATTCATCGACTCTCTGCGTAGTTGGTATCTAAGACGGTGCCGACTGCTAGAATAAACTAATAAGGGTTACTTCAAAATTAAAGTAAATGGTTTCGGTATAAAGGGTATTCAAATCGGTTACGTATACTTGGGGGTTTTAGAGTGTCGGGACGATAAGGGTATTGTCTCGAATCTTTACTTTGATTTCTATGTATAAGGTAAGTAGCTTCGTACTTCTCAAACGTGCGGGGTTATGCGTTTATCCTTTGAAGTAATTTTTGTTATGGCTCAAGAAAATGGAAAAATTATAATAGACACGGGAATATGCATATAAGACTTAAAATTTCATAAATATGCTTTAGTGAATTTGAAAAGAAACGTTACAAGGAAAGGAAATATAGGAAAAATAATACTAAAGCGAGTAATATGACTCCCCCAGACTCAATCAATGCAGTGTCCTCAATGCATAGGAACTACTCCTCGTTATGGCGGTTGTGAGAACTGTTTGCGCCTCTTGTACGAACACATCGACGTATATTAGTAGGAGAGCCATTTGCACGAAGGTTGAGATCATTCAATTGTGTAGCAATTTCAGTGTAGTGGCCTTCGGTCCTAATAGCGTAGTCACGGTGCTCTTGTTGAATTTCTCGAATTAGCCTTAATGTTTCGTCTTGATTTGTCTGCATAGCTTGAAAAAGTTGGTCTTGACGTTGAATTGCAGCATACATGGCATCGAGAGTAATTGTTGGAGGATTATTTTGAGGAGGTTGGTTAACATCGAAATCATTATCTGCTTGGTTGAACTCTTGTTCCATTTCATCCACCGGCTCATTATGATGTTCAGGTTGGTTTTCTTGAGGAACTTCATTAATAAGCCTCCAACGCTGAATATAACGGATGTTGATTTGCTCGGGGCATGGCAGGATGACATTTGGAATTAGAACTTTGTTGACGACCAGAGTGAAACGGCCATCATGACGGGGTGACACCA
Organism: Vicia villosa; assembly: GCF_029867415.1. Taxonomy (NCBI): domain Eukaryota; kingdom Viridiplantae; phylum Streptophyta; class Magnoliopsida; order Fabales; family Fabaceae; genus Vicia; species Vicia villosa. Next base: position 69,825,407 of record NC_081182.1, read on the forward strand.
AGTGAGAGTCACGAAAGTTAGTGAGGTCGAGGGACTGAACAGGCATCATGTGATGGGAAAGGGAGATGAGGTCATCAGCAAGGCCTAAGGCATAGGCCAATATGGTAATAATGCCACCAAAACAGAAGGGGTTTGTAGCGGGAGCGTTGATGCAGCCTTGGATGTGTTGGAGCATAAATGGTGCGACATTGATGCGAATATTATTTAGCGCACAAAATAAGAAAAATAACTCATTTTGGTTTACCTTGTGGTTGTTGGATCTTGCAAAAATAGTGTTACCCAAGACACGTTGAAAATAACGTATAGCGGGATTTTGAATGTGAGAAGCGTGAAGATTCCTCCAACCGGTAGCATTTTCGCCAGTCAGATTAAACCATAATTCAAAAGTGAGTTGTTCCCAAGGTCGGCCATGGAGTTCTTCGAAAATGGTGCGATGAGCATTTGGTGCATTAGAAAAATGCAAGTATGCAACAACTTCTTCTTGATCTAAATGATATTCACGGTTAAACATCCAAAATTGGATGTTACCTGTTAAGAGTGGTTGATCAGAAGGAGTGTTGTAGTTGAAAGAGCTCAAGAACTCTAAGACGAGCGGCTCATAAGTAGGTACGGGTTCAGTACAGAGGTGGTGTAGGCTAGATTTTATGAGTAAACGGGTGACACCATCTATTAGACCCAAAGTTTCTAGACACTCAGTGTTCACGAATTTCGTGGGGACAACTGAACGTTCATAGAAAGCAAGATATTTGGTTCGTTGAGCATTGTCGTCTTCCTCTCGAAAGATAATTTGTGAAAGGTCGGGAGGTGGTCTCTCAGGGCGCACACTTCGGATGACTGAACGCGGAGGCATAGTGTGTTTGGGAGAAAAAGTGTGGAGAGTAGAAGAGTAGAAAATGGTTTGGAGGTTGTGAAGATAAAGAATGGTGGTGGTATGGTTTTATAGTGAGGTTTGAAAGTGGTGGAGTAAAGATAGAATTAAAAGGGATTTATGGTGGTGTTTGAATTTTGAATGGAAGGAAGAATGGAAAATGATGTAGAGTTATGGAGGTGGTGATGGAGGGATGAATGTGGTTTATGGTGTTTAAATGGAAGAAATTATGGGGAAGAGAAAGAATATTGAATGATGAATTTTGAAATTCAAAATTCAAAATTCAAAAATGGGAGTATTGATGTTCTCTGCGTGGTCAAACGAACAAAGCAGCTGCTACACACCCTTGGGAGACGCGCGTCTCAGGTGTGCAGTCTGCTGGGGGACAGAGTATGGGTACTGAGTGTTAATAGTAGCAAAATATAAAACGCATAAAATTAAATTCTAAACTAGGAATAAGAAATTGCTAAGACTAGAAATAAAAATCTAATATTCTAAAAGTCAACATCTAGCCACGTCTGTTGTTTTGCACATTAGAATAAATGTGCTTGAAGACTTCGTCGAATTGAGCATTAACGGTGTCGATGAAATCGAAGAAGTGCATTTGTAGAGTGTGTATCTCGTCGCGCATATGCTGAACTTCATGTTGCAGTGCATCGATGGCTTGGCCATGTGTGATCGGATGATAAGCATGCTCGATCCTCGGAGGAGCATTTCTCGGGGCCACTGATTCAGCGGATGCAGCAGGATGTTGTTGTTCAGGCTCGATATCAGTCATATCTTCAGATTAATCTTCTTGTGAACCAGTAGGAGTCTCATGCTCATACTCAGGAACGAGTTCATCTTCGAGTAGAGGCTCATATTCAGGCACAGGATTATCCTCGGGCATAGGTTCATACTCAAGCACAGGCTTGCCTTCGGGAGGATTCATGTCATAGTATCCAGGAGGAGTGTCAGGTTCAGATTCCGATACTTGCATGTCATCATCAAAATGTTCATAGGCTTGTGAAGTTTTAGGAGATGACTCTCTATCAGGAATCTGACCATAATAAAGCCAGTTAGCAGGGTTGTGCACACTCGTCCTTGGATTCGGTAAGGTGAACTGATCCAGTACTTTGTTATCAATTAGGAGGTCAAACTGATCAGGACCAAGGTTTCCAATGATACCTCTGTTAAAGCAAAACTGAATGTCCATGGAGTTATAGGTACCAAAAGGTGTCAATCTAAGTAGTGGTATTCTCAGACCAATAGCATTTGCAATCATAGTGATGAATCAGCCGATCAGAATAGGTGAAACTTCGTCTTGCATGATGCACTCGAAGTTTGCTAGCATAAATGTAATAGCATTAACCGGACGATTCTGAGAGGTGCAGAACATGATGAACATCTCTTCTCTGGAAACTTCAGTGACATTCTCAGGTTTACCGAAAATGTAGTGAGCGATAATCTTATGCAGGTATCTGAAGGCAGGATTATGAATGCTCTCGGATTGAAACTCATGCTCTTCAGGATTATCGTTTCCAGTAATCTTACCCCAGAAATTTTTCAACTCCCAGTAAGCAAGATGTTCCTCTGGAACTGTGGTGTATGCATCTGATCCATTAGGGATTTCTAACATAGCAGCAAAATCACGGACACAAAACTGATATTCCAATCCAAAGAGTCGAAAAAGAATAATTCCTCTCCTCACTCCTTGTCCACAGTTAGGCAGATAAGTCAATGAGCTCAAGAACTCCAGAGTGAGCTTTTGGAAGGTACAGAATTTGCGGAACAGGTGAGAACCGGTCCAACCGATTTGGTTCAGCAAGTACATGACACTTTCGTCGAATCCTAACTTCTCCACAGTCGGGGGATGAGGATAGCGAGTCAAGCCCATTTGCCTCTGAGCTAGCTTAGCATATCTCGCTTGTTGTCCTCTTCCTCGGAACACAACTTCCATATTGTCGACTTCTTGCATCTTGATGAGTTAGTAACTAAATAAGCCTATAAGTCGAAAAGTATGAAAATTAAGTTAGAATTAGGCTAGCGTTGGTAGAAATAAAAATTAAAAGATGTAAAAAATTATAATAATAATTATAATTATATAAAGATGAGATTTTTATAACAATGATTTAAAATAGTGATTATAATTATAATAATTATTATAAGTGGTAAAAAGCATAAAAAATTAAAATAGAAAATTAAAATAATAACAAGATAAAATAAAATAAAATATTTTAAATAAATAGATAAAATAAAAATAAGAATAAGAAAAATGAAATAAAAATGTGGGTTGTCTCCCACTAAGCGCTTTATTTTATGTCGTAAGCTCGACGATTTAAATGAAAATCATTTTCTCGAATGAGCGGGCAGCTCGTCAAGTTTTAAAATTTGAATATTTTCATCGTTCTCGAGACGATGGTAATGTTTAAGATGTTTCCCATTTACGACAAAAGGTTCGACCGTTTTTCTTTGATTTCTATCGCTCCGCTCGGAAATATGTTAGTAATTTCGAATGGACCAGACCATCTAGATCGTAGCTTTCTAGGAAATAATTTTAGCCTAGAATTAAACAATAGTACTTTATCGCCTATGCTAAATTTTTTCCTAGATATACGCTTGTCGTGCCATTTTTTCGTTCTTTCTTTATAGATTTTAGCGTTTTCGTAAGTGTCTTGTCTAAGCTCGTCTAATTTGTTTATGTCTAGAATTCGTTTTTCACCAGCAGTAGTGTAATTTAAGTTTAAATTCTTAATGGCCCAATAGGCTTTATGTTCCAATTCTACCGGGAGGTGACATGATTTTCCATAAACGAGTTTGAATGGGGTGGTTCCTATTGGAGTTTTGAAAGCTGTTCTATAAGCCCATAAAGCTTCATTTAACTTGGATGACCAATCCTTTCTAGATATAGCAACAGTATTTTCCAATATTTGCTTTATTTCTCGGTTAGAGACTTCTACTTGTCCGCTTGTCTGTGGATGGTATGGTGTAGCTATTCGATGATTCACTCCATATTTTCGAAGGAGTTTTTCAAGGATTCTTGAAATGAAATGAGATCCACCATTGCTAATTACCAGTCTTGGTACACCAAACCTAGGAAAGATAACATTTTTAAAGAGTTTGATTACTACTCCTGTGTTGTTTGTAGGAGAAGCGATAGCTTCTATCCATTTCAAAACGTAATTGACAGCTACGAGGATATATTTATTTCCAAATGATGATGGAAAGGGACACATAAAGTCTATTCCCCAGACGTCAAATATTTCTACTTCTAGAATGCCTTTTTGAGGCATTTCGTCTCGTCTCGAGATATTTCCAGTTCGTTGACATCTATCACAGTTTATAACGGCAAAGTGAACGTCTTTCCATAGATTAGGCCAGTAGAGTCCAGATTTGAGGATTTTAGCACAGGTTTTACACGTGCTAGCATGTCCTCCATAAGGGGCTGAATGGCAATGCGTTATTATACTTCCTATTTCTTCCTCAGGTACACAACGTCTAAAGATTCCATCGGGGCCTCTCTTTAAAAGAAGGGGGTCGTCCCAATAGTATTGTTTCAGGTCATGGAAGAATTTCTTCTTCTGTTGGTAGCTTAGATCAGGGGGAAGTATACCAGCGGCTAAGTAATTTACGAAATCCGCATACCAGGGTGTAATGGTCATTGCAAAGGTGGTTGCGGCAGGTTTGTCGGGATTATTTCTTTCTAGTTGAACTATAAGCTTATCGTAAGGAAAATCATCGTTGATATGTACGGTTTCAGGTTCTAGGTTTTCTAAACGAGAAAGGTGGTTTGCTACTACATTTTCTGTTCCTTTTTTATCTCTTATTTCTAAATCAAATTCTTGCAATAGCAAGATCCATCTTAAGAGTCTCGGTTTAGCATCCTTCTTGGTTAATAGGTACCTAATAGCGGCGTGGTCGGTGTATATTATTATTTTGGCTCCTACTAGGTATAAGCGGAATTTATCCAAAGCAAAAACTACAGCTAAAAGCTCTTTCTCAGTTGTAGCGTAATTCATTTGAGCTTCGTCCATAGTTCTACTTGCATAGTAGATAACGTGAAGTTACTTATCTTTTCTTTGACCTAGGACAGCGCCTACAGCATAATCGCTTGCATCACACATTATTTCGAATGGTTCGGTCCAATAAGGAGGTTGCATGATGGGTGCGGAGATTAATGCTTCCTTAAGGGTTTTGAAGGATTCTAAACACTTGTCATCAAAGACGAAATCGGCGTCTTTCATTAGTAGTTCGGTTAATGGTTTAGTTATCTTCGAGAAGTCTTTAATGAAGCGTCGGTAAAATCCAGCGTGTCCTAAGAAACTTCGTATCTCTCTAACGGTTTTTGGAGGTTGAAGGTTTTCAATAACTTCTATTTTAGCTCTGTCTACTTCAATTCCTCTATTCGATACTATATGTCCTAGCACAATCCCTTCTTGTACCATAAAGTGACATTTTCCCAATTTAGGACTAAATTAACTTTCACGCAACGTTCTAGAACTTTTTCTAAATTCGCAAGACATCCCTCGAAACTTTATCCACATACGGAGAAGTCGTCCATGAAGACTTCCATAATATTATCTAGGAAGTCGGCGAATATTGCCATCATACATCTTTGGAATGTCGCAGGTGCATTACATAATCCGAATGGCATTCGTCGGTAGGCAAAGGTTCCAAAAGGGCAGGTGAAAGTTGTTTTCTCTTGGTCATCAGGATGGATTGGGATTTGGAAGAAACCAGAGTAACCATCTAAATAGCAGAAATGGGAATGCCTAGCTAAGCATTCTAACATTTGATCTATGAATGGTAGGGGAAATTGGTCTTTACGAGTGGCTTTATTAAGTTTTCTGTAATCTATGCACATTCGCCAACCAGGTTCAATTCTTTTGGTTATAGTTTCTCCCTTCTCATTCTTTATCACCGTGACTCCTCCCTTTTTAGGTACTACATGGACAGGACTAACCCATTTACTATCGGATATGGGGTATATTATCCCAGCTTCTAATAATTTCAGAACTTCCTTCCTAACTACTTCTCTCATGATCGGGTTAAGTCTCCTCTGATGTTCTCTAGAGGTTTTCGAGTCTTCCTCGAGCAAAATTCGATGCATACAGACAGAAGGACTTATCCCTTTGAGATCAGATATCTTATAGCCTAAAGCTGTTGGATATTTCCTTAGGACTTCTAATAGTTTTTCGGTTTCAATCGGTCCTAAGTCAGCATTGACTATTACAGGTCTTTCAAGTTCGGTATCTAAGAATTCATATCTTAGATTGTTAGGAAGCGTTTTTAGTTCGTCAGTCAGTTTACTAGGAGCAGGTGTAGGTTCAGGTGTTGATGCTAAAAATTCGGTTAAACTTAGGATTTGGTTTTCTTCTTGTGTGTCATCATCAGATGTTTCGGTTATTGGGATTTCTAGGATTTCAGGATTTTCGAGTGGTTCGATCTTTGTTTCTCTGACGCATTCGTCAGTGATATCCATGAAACAACATGTGTCGTCAATTGCGGTTGCTTTTAAGAAGTGAGATAGAATAAATTCAATCTTCTCTTCTCCAACTTCGAAGGTTAGTTTTCCTCGTTTAACGTCTATGATTGCACCAGCAGTTGCTAAGAATGGTCTTCCTAATATGATTGGGATGTTGGAATCTTCCTGGATATCCATGATGATGAAATCAGTCGGGATGTAGAATTGACCTACTCGCACAGGGATATTTTCCAGCATTCCTACAGGGTATTTAACCGAACGGTCAGCCAGTTGAAGAGACATTCTCGTTGTTTTAAGCTCACCTAGTTTTAGTTTCTTACAGGTTGAAAGAGGCATCAAACTAACATTGGCTCCTAAATCGCATAAGGCTTTTATCTATAACAGTCCTTCCTATTACACAGGGTATGGAAAAACTACCAGGATCTTTTAGTTTGGGAGGCATGTTGTTTTGAATGATAGCGCTACATTCTGCGGTAAGCGTTACAGTTTCGTTATCCTCGAGTTTATTTTTGTTCGATAGAATTTCTTTTAAGAATTTAGCATACGAAGGCATCTGAGTTATAGCTTCTGTGAAAGGTATGGTTATGTTTAATTGTTTCAGAAGTTCTACAAACTTTTTAAATTGCGCTTCGGTTTTAGATTTAGCTAATCTCTGAGGGTAAGGAATTGGTGGCTTATAAGGTGGTGGTGGAACATAAGGTTTCTCTTTTTCAGATTCCACTTCGGTGTTGTTTTCATTTGTTTTAGCAGTTTGATCATCAGTTGATGTCTTTTTGGTTTCCTTTGGCTCTTGTTGTGACATGGGTGCGTTTTTAGTTCTAGGATCAATAGGTCCATCGTAGTTCGTTCCACTTCGCAGTGTAATCGCGTTCGCATGTCCTTTAGGATTAGGTTGTGGTTGAGCAGGAAACGTGCCAGCAGGGGCAGCAGTAGGTGCTTGTTGTTGAGCTACTTCTGAGATTTGTGTTTCTAGCATTTTGTTATGTGTAGCTAAAGCATCTACTTTGTTTGATAATTGTTTTAGTTGCTCACTATTATGAATGTTTTGATTTAGGAAGTCCTTGTTGGTTTGTTGTTGGGAAGCTATGAAGTTTTCCATCATGATTTCTAGATTTGACTTCCCAGGGGCGTTTGGAGCAGCTATAGGCGCTTTTTGATAGCCAGGTGGGACAGCAGGTGCTTGTCCAGGCGCGTACAACGCATTGTTGTTCTTATACGAAAAGTTTGGATGGTTCTTCCATCCAGGGTTGTACGTGTTAGAATAAGGGTTTCCTTGAGCGTAGTTTACTTGATCAGATGGAATACCAGTCAGAAGTTGACATTCGGCAACGACATGTCCAGTTAATCCACAAATCTCGCAGTTAGGTGCTACAACAGCCGCGGTGGCTGAAGGAGTAAGGGTTAAGTTCTCGATCTTTTGAGTTAAAGCGTCTACTTTAGCGTTAACGCAGTCTATACCACTTACTTCGTACATTCCTCCTTTGGTTTGGGTTTTCTCTAGAGCAGCTCGTTCTTCTCCCCATTGATAATGGTTTTGTGCCATGTTTTCTATGAGGTTGTATGCTTCATCATGGGGTTTGTCCATTAGAGCTCCGCCAGCAGCGGCATCTATAGTCATTTTAGTGTTATAAAGTAGACCACCACAGAAAGTATGGATGATCAGCCATGGTTCGAGTCCATGATGAGGGCATAGTCTAAGCATGTCCTTGTATCGTTCCCAAGCTTCGAAGAGTGATTCGTTATCTTTTTGGGTAAATCCGTTGATTTGACCTCTTAGCATACCAGTTTTGCTAGGCGGAAAATATCTAGCTAAGAATACTCTCTTCAGTTTGTCCCATGTAGTTATGGAATTAGAAGGCAGGGATTGAAGCCACGCTCTAGCTCTATCTCTCAAGGAGAAGGGAAAGAGGTGTAATCGAATAGCTTCGGAGCTAACATTGTTAGCTTTGACAGTGTCGGCATATTGCACAAACACGGATAAATGGAGATTAGGATCGTCTGCAGGGCTTCCAGAGAATTGGTTCTGTTGGACAGCTTGTACCAATGAAGGTTTCAGTTCGAAATTGTTTGCCTCAATTGCAGGTGGTGTGATACTTGAGTGTGGTTCAGCTCGTGAAGGAGCGGCATAGTCTCTAAGAGGACATGGGCAACCATCTCTAACTTCGGGGTAATTTGATTGATTTGATCAGTAAAGATCAATTCCTGAGAAATTGGAATTGGTGCTACTTCGGGAAGATTGCAAGCTCGACGTCTTACGTTAACAAAACGTTCGATCTCGTTAATTCGTTGTATCAGGTCTCCTCCTTGTGAACGAGTACTTGGCATACAATCGTTCAAACAGAAAGGAAAGAATTTGCCCTAGTCTCTACGGTGTAACAGTGAGTTACGATATCGACTTAAATAGTCCCCGGCAACGGCGCCAAAAACTTGATCGCGACTTTACGTGTCTATAAATCTGATAACTGCAAGTGCACAGTCGTGTCGTGTAGTTTTAAAAGATATCGAATCCACAGGGACTATGAATCGATCTACCGTTATCTAAGGTTACTATGTAAAGCTAAGGCTACTAATATTTTGGTTGTTTCTAAAAGGGAAATAATAATAACGGATATCGGTATGTATTTCGTCTAACTTAGGTGATCCGAAGGTCCATTGGCTATGGTATTCATTCGATTAAAGATCTTTATTAATTTAGTTGATTAAAAGTCCTCCTCTCAAACTCTCGCTCTGTTGATTTAGACCACTATCCTAACTCATAATGTACGCTCTCGCCATCCCATTAGATTTAGAAAAGCTTTTTGAAAATAACTTAGTTAATAAAATGCTTGCTTTATGAAGTCGTTATCTACTTAAATCCCCTAGTCTCAAACTCTCGCTCTGTTGACTCGGTTCATGCTAGTATTCACGTAAACATATTGATACGGTTAAGCATGCATAAATTTGTTCAGTTTATAATGAAAGGCATATTAAAAGGCATACAATATATCATGCAATTAAATAATATAAAGGCAATAAATAAATAACCTGAATAAAATTAATCTGAAATAAATATGGATTTGAAGTACTCGAACTTCCGCCACAGGTCGGCTGGATCGTTCTTCAGAAATTATTAGGCGTAAAATTTAAAGGCAAGGAAAATAAAACTAAATCTAACGTAAGGTTAGATCTATAAAAGGTTCACAACAATTTCCGGTGTAGAACTTGTTATGAGAAAAAGAAAGCAAATGAATAAAATGCGGAGGAAAATAAAATACTTGAGAAATGAACTCGGCAACACTTCGTTAGCAAAATTTCGGACACGGAGAACTGAGGTATCAGCATCCTTTTATAGGTGAGGATCTGCAGATACGTTGCTTGAAAATAGGGACTTCTGTCTTGGGACTCGGAGACGCACGTCTCCACTTTTTGAGGAGACCAAGGCAACGGACTTGAGACGCGCGTCTCAAGTGGAGGAAATTTAGGAACAGTTGGAGACGGGCGTCTCCTTTGCGTGACGTGGCGTGAACATGGAAAGTGGGGTGGGAGACGGACGTCTCAATTCTTTACTTGGTCTTCTTCAAATGTGGGCCACGCGCAAATGGTCATGTCTAACTCCTTTGTAGGCTGGGCTTGCATCTTTGCATAATTGGGTCTTCTTTGCACCTCTTTCTTACTTCAACACCTCTCTTTCATCTTTTAAGAGTAAATAATAATGATTTTTGCTCCATTTCTTCTTCTTTTCGCTAATAGTCTCAATATGAACGTAAAACCTGAAACATCGCAAATACTCGCATAATATCATAATAAAACAATATAATTAAAAGAAAACGCTAATAATACTTATGGATTTTAAGCTAAATATACGATATAAAATCGTGTTATCAAATATATTTGCTTTGGTGTATGAAGGTTCCTTCTGGAGTTTGATTAATCTGAATTCCCAGAAAGAACTTGAGTTCTTCCATCAGACTCATTTCAAATTCTTCCTGCATAAACTTAGCAAATTCTTTGCCGAGGGAGGCTTTAGTAGAACCAAATATAATATCATCTACGTAAATTTGACAGACCAAAATATCATTTTTAAATGTTATACAGAATAAGATTGTGTCTATTTTCCCTATTATTTGATGCGATTGTTTATTTTCCTAGTTTCTTTTTATTTTTAAACTTTCACATTGATATTCTAAAGAGATAACTAGTCTCTCCAAATCTTATGCATTATAATAGAGTAGTAAATAACTTCATTGATAGTCTAATGTCATTATAAACAAAAGCGAAAAAGAAAATTTCAAGTTTTTTTTGCCTAAAAAAATAATAATTTTATAGTGATTACTTATTCAATTTATCACGATGATTATTAGATAACACCATCTGATTAATAACTATAAGTATCCAAACCTTAAAATTAGGATTACTTATGTTCTAATTAACATATTTATTTACATTCAATCCAAATTTCAGACTATAATTCCAAAAATACAACTTTATGAAGTTCCAAGGTATTTTATGATTGACTTTAAGTTTTAGCATTACTTTGTCGGAGACACTTAAAAACTATAGTCAATATATTTAGCATGTGATATAAATCAATACGTATGCGACATATTCTCCAAATCCGACTCTTCTAAAAAAAATTACTTTTGTAAAAGTCTAGTTTTTGCTAATAATACTTTAATCGCTTTCCATAGTCGTCAAAATTGTGATGTAAGTTTCTGCATCCTTTCAAATATGATTTAAATTCAACTCCTTACATATCTTTGTAGTTTTATTGAAAACCAACTTATGTTGGCATAACTCCATCTAGTGTCTAATAAGACATATAAGCACACTTGTATTTTATTCCATCGTATATATTTAGGGTTTCTTCAAACCATTTAGTTTGGCATAGCTATCCTTCATGGTGCTGTAAGTCACCATATTAGACAAAATATTGTAAAATTAATATCTTCCATAATCCTCATGTTAAATTCATGAGTTATATGACTAATAGATGGATTCAGCCGTGATATAATGCAAGAGATGAATTCTATGAGAATTTTGTCAATTGTAGTTATTTATCTTATTGGAAATACCATACTCTCATAAATTTTGGGTCATTTGCATAAGTTATATTAATTTTCTCGTTCCAACTAAAGAAGTAGCAGTCTCAAGCCTTTTTCACAGCAATACATTGTGTTAACAAAGAGGTACGGTGAAAGTTATATTTGAATTTGTTTACAAAATCAAACTTGATGCTATTCAATATACTTTCACCAAAATTTGATATTAAAGATATTTTTTATTTATTTTAATTTTGTGATAAAGTTTACATGTATATAAAGGAATTAAATTATTAATATTATAGAAGGACTGACCAATTATTTTGAATACTAGTAACAATTCCCTCCATTGTTTAAATGGTTGATATTTTTGTTTAAAAAATATTTAACTTTGTTCTTGTTAAAAATATATTTATACTTTGACTTATTTAGATATTGAATTTAGTTAAAATATATTGGGGAAAACACTAGGCGCAAATAAAAGTTCACTATTTGAGAGCAATTGTCTTCCATTGGTTTTCATCACTCTTTCTATTTCCCAAAACCGCTATTTTCACTTTTTCTTACTGCAAATAATTACATCTTCTTTTAATTTTAACCTACTTGCTTTCCACATCCTACATTTTATTTTGCTTTATTGTCAATTTGTTTACTTTTTCAAAATTTATTTCGGTTATATCCCTTCGCTCATCCCTCAAATTCATATATCTTTTATAGTATAGATTTTATTCCTAAAATCAAATTCTTAACAAAAACTTCTTCTTACATATGATATCATTCCAATTTTATATACTCCCTTATCTTGAAATATCATTATAGAAAAATTCATCAAATAAATCACGAAACTTTCTTTTTCACAATATTATTTCCCATATTTTATTCTATCACTTATCTTATTAATCCTTTTTCAATTTCAATTTTTTTTTGTCTTTTTTCGCTAAGATCTTATTTTAAAACATACTTTCTGTATCTCTTTTCCTTTTTAAAATTTTCTTTTTTGAAGTTTTATCCAACTATATGATATCATTTCCTAAAAATTATTTTAACCATAATTATTTCATATTATTAATTTATCTACTTAATTTAAATCCAAGGTTGTCATGATGACAACCTTGGACAGAACCCTAACCCTAATTCTTACATGGCATCATATTAGAATCCTAATGCTTATGTGGCATCATATTAAAATTTAGAATTTTTATCACTCTTATTTTAATTCTTCACAACAACTCCAATTCAATACTACAATTAATAATAATATTTTTTTGGAAAAAGAAGAAACTTTATTAATCCAAAAAAACAGAGAAATTATAATAATATGGATCCTTCTCTCATTGTCACCCGCTCGCATGATCCTCAATCATCGAGCGCGACATATGGATTCTTCTCTCACTAACCTTATGAGAGTTTCGGGTTCGTGTCTCACGAGTGCCAAATCAGAATCCTACCTCGAGTTTTAGATCAACACTGCCCCATATCTATCGGAAAAGATGACTCACGCATTCCGTGTAAGACAGCGATACTGTGGCGTCTAACTTGTCTGATAGTACTAACATGGTGGTCCAACTCTGAGGCCATGCATTCAAGTAACTTACCCAGTAACGTATAACGATCTCCACTCGTATCCTATCGCCACGACCGACAATAACTGGACAGGTCTCCCACCGGGGTCATTGTTCCTCAAGTTCTTCCAGTCACACTCTTTAGGATGCTGAAACCTAAGAGTGTTACACGCCCGAGGTTAACTTCCTCTAAATGTAACAAGCTAGATCTGACTTGATAAGAATTCAGTTCGAGTTTTATGCCAGGTGTGCACTTAGTCACACAGGACATACACGAGAGAATCCCCAAAGATAACTCCCACCATATAAGAGTATCATGGCTACAACGACAATCACATAATGCGGTCAACCCGCCGATGTTGCAGATAACCACTAGTTCAATCCACCTAAATACCCAACACCTAGCGTAGTTCTACGGCTTCACTCGGGATTAGATGAATCACAACTAGTATGGAGCATGGGTTACTGCATTCTGCATATCCATCCAATTAGCCATCGCCTAATGTAGTTCTAGGACTCACGCATTTCAGAATGAGCATGGAGATGCAGTAGTTCCTTCCACCAGAACAAATGTCTAAGACTTTCCCCATTGGAGGTTGCCACTTCCACTTGTTCGATCAGTCCTTCACTTGGTAACTACCTACTACTTGGGGTACACCAGAACGAGTCGGAGTGTAGCACCTTATCCACCCAAGTACTGCCCAGGCCAGAGTAACTAAAAGATCCAATATCTCGGTCCAAACTCCCAAAAATCTTCCATTCAACCGTTTCTCCATCCATGTCTGCTACTGACACCATGATCGAGCAACGAATTCCTTAACTGCTATAAGCTGGTCTCTATCACAGAATTCCCTTACTACATTCCTACTAAGGTGTCTCGTGAATTTCCTTCACTGCTACAAGGATCCAGAGAAAGTTCACTCCTTCCAATTAGAATCTTGGAACTTCCAATCTTCTCAAACCTTCCTACGACAGTTGGGTTGTCCATGATTCCTCGATCAACACCCCTCTTATAGCGGATAGTCCCAACATCCCCTCTACTCAACTGGATCCTACCACTTCAGTTCGAGTCGCTTCGAGTCTTACGCGTCCTTGTAGTGACTCCACCACGATCTTATCTATCACATATACAGTCAGTGAGCTGGTCGGGCTCAACGTCTGAATACTACGATAGTAGAAATCGGGCTAGCAACACACACATGTGAGGGAGAAGAGAATTTCTAGTGATGTCTCATGGCAGGGACAAGAATCGACCTGCTCTGATACCAACTGTAACACCCCGTACATATATGTCTAGAATAATATGTAGTGATGCTATAACTGGTACAAGAAACATACATAAGTGATAAAGACAAGAAATTAAAATCATATACAACCCAGGTTTCCAACTAAAATATATATAATCGGCTTGTCTTCATCGATACACAGCGGAAAGATAATGTGTGATGAGGTTTTCCTGCCAATTGCTTGTCCAAAGGCTTTAAGCAATCCATCTAGCAATCCTCCTACTTCTAACCTGTTCCTGAAAAATATTGAGAGGGTTGGAGTGAGATTACTAAATCTCAGTAAGTTCCCCTATCTTATGTGTTCGCTCAGATCTACAAGGTACATGCAATTAAACGAATCTGCCATGGATCCGGAGTTTTCCTTACGGTCTGGTACAAATACACAATAAAGGTACACCATCATTGGAAGTCCCATAATTGTCCAATGAGGCAATAACAACAAACAACAACTGGCTCATCGCCATCACAAGCAAGTATGTAGACCCGTACCCGTGTACGAGGAATCTAGAAGTAAATCCCGCTTGTCTACCTAGGCTGCCAAACTACACTCTCGGTGAGTTACTCCTGTACATCACGTCAAGAGACTCGTACAAGACCACTGCACTATGAGTCAGATGAATCCCATGTGAATTATACCTACTTGGCTACACAATCTCATCTATGATGAGTTACCGCAGTGACTTCCTAAGTGGTGTCACCACCCCATCAATCATGTATATACGCAGGTGGTTATCGAAATGTGAAAACGCCTACATGACAGTACAAGCCCACCGGACGAAAGCCTAGTGATTATCTACGTGACATCACTAGAGGTGATTCCAAAGTGATGTAGCCTACATGGCATCACGACCCCACCATACCAAGCACGCCAATATGTTACGTCAAGGTGGGAAACGCCTTTCAAGGCCCTCATCTTCATATTTCAATGGTAGCTCAGGTGCATAAACATACCGAGCATGCATGTGTGTCACATCAAGGTGGGAAACGCCATTCAAGACCCTCACCTTCACACCGCAACGTTAAATGATGGAACTAAGTCCATAAACAGGCCTTACCACCTAGTAGCTTAAGCCTACTCCGAATCAAGAATACATGACAACCATGCTCATAGAGCCATACAATCAAACAACTCCGAATGTTCAACCGGAACAAACGGGAAACAATGCATAATTATACATAACATTACATGTGATTCATAACTCATCAAACCTGCATACCAATGTCATAACCATGGTGTAATCATGCATTCAATCATCATAGAAACATATATTTAATCAATTAATTCCATGATAATTCTCATTTCAGAACACGAGGCTTTTGGTTCCTGATTCGGAACGAAACTGCACTCAATAGGGAAAAACATAAATTCTGCATCAGGCCAGTTTGCTACAGTAAACTCAAAAGAAGCCAAACTTTCATCAACACAGGTGAGTTCGCTAAAGCGAACTACCAGAGAAACCCCGATTCTCTACAGCAAGCAGTAGCGAGCTCCAGCAAATAAATCAATTCAACTCCCATACTTATTCGCCACTCGTTCGCTACAGCGGACCAAAGTTTGCTACAACGAACTCTGCTACACATAGAAAGTTCAGAACTTCTATTTACCTCAACACTTCCTAAATATGATCAAAGGTCCAATCCTCAGGTTAGGATGAAATTATACAGCCTATCAACCAAGGTGGATACCCTAACAAAAGACCAACACAAGATGTAGTATTCTATAGACATAATCTCAAGGCTATAAGTGCTTATTCCAATATCATGCAACACCTAATCATATTCCATAATTAATACATGCATCAAAAGCATGTTATCTAAGAAATATCACATAGATAACTGAAAGACCTTTCCAACGCTTCCGACGGCGCTCCATTTCGAGTTGTAGAACTCAATTTATGACCGTTTTAATGAAACAGAATTTTGGTGTAGTCTGCAGGCATTCGCTAAGCGAACAAAGAGTCCGCTGTAGCGAACAAAGAGTCCGCTGTAGCGAACCTGACAGTACAGAACACAAATTTTGGGTTCTAACATCCATTCTTTGCATCCCAATCCACCCCAAATGAAACCCTAACATGTATCAACATACCAGGACATGCAAGGACATCATAAGAACACATTTGTACTAATTGATCAAGCATGCAACAATAAGCATCCAAACACTGACACATTCACTCATAGTCTCACTAACCCATTCAACATGCAATTAATACCCATTCCTACCCAAGTTCTATCTAATGGAACTCACCTGACTTAAATGGAGATTAGAAAGGCAAGCTTGCTGCGTTAGAACTCCCATCATGGGCATAGCTCCACTTCCATCATCACCAAATCCGTAGCACACCCTTATTCATTTCCAGCAATAATGCTCCATGTTCAAACATGTTTTTTCTCCCTCAATAAAACACCAACTGATGCGAATCAATATACTAAATCGAAGGGAATTTCGTGTAGAATCCAAATCTTCAAGAATTACCTGAATTGCAGTAACGAGCTGAAAGTTATGGCTTAAGAAGTGAAGGCTGCCCAAGAAATCGCCCAGCAAGAATCAACATCAGACCCACTACTTCGAACGCGTTTTTCTCCATGATAAAGAACATGCAAGAGGCGATCCATATATGAAAATTGTAGAGAAATTCGTAAGCTTTCCAACAAGACCAGAATCATCTCAATCGGAGTTGTGAGTAGAAAGTTATTACCTTTTGGGGTGGAGGTTGTTCCATAGGTGCGAAAATGGAAATGATGAAGAAGAACATAAGTTTCTCTTCCTTCTCTTTCTCTACTTCCACTATAAAATCTGATTTAGAATAAATCAAACAATCTCTTATGTTATACTTTTCCTTGTGCCCAAAATGCCCCTTAACTAAACCACATTTACCAATATGCCACTTGGTTCTTTTCTAACTAAATTCATTTGATTCTACCTACTCCACTAACTCCTCTTATAAGCAATTCTTAGACTAGTATGGAATATGACTAAATGTGCATTCTAATTACCAATTAGCCAACTAATGATAATTACCAGTGTTAGAGAATCGGGGTATTACAGTAAACAGACCATTAACGATGTTTTAAAGACACCCTAGACTTGCTGGTTTTTAGTGAGATATAATTAGGTTATATAATCTATTGAATTCATAGGATTTAAGGATACATACTTTCTTTATCATCAAAATATGTGTCTATTAAATACAATACATTACACATGACAGGCAAGAGGTGTGATTTGATCCTATTATTAATGATTTCAAAATTGTACTTATGTGAATGATAAGTAATTACATCCTTTGTATTTCTAATCTATTAACTTCTTTACAACTTGAACAACTTCGTCAAACCATCCTTACATACTATAAATCCAACGAATGTATTATGCGCCACAAATAAATATGCTAATGTTTCATTTCATCATATTAACTTTGGGGATATTCAAAATATTTTGTAGTGATATAATCAATCATCTTGCCGTTAACGTCACTACATTTGGTCTCTTCAATTTTCATGTAAGTAATCCCTTGAATAGACATTGTGGCATAGTCCATCTATTAACTTGGTATGATGCTGGAAATCTCTTGTTTCAAAGAAACCCAAAATCTATATGAAGAAATGAAACACAAGTGTTCTTCGGTGCCATTTTATACACTAAAGCTAGTTTCTGCAAAACATGGATGGTTTTGGCAAAATTATAAAAATATTAATAGAAATGAATGCCTTCAAATAGTTAATTGAAGTAGAAATATACAAAGAAATGAATACCTTGAAAATAAAAGAAAATGTTGTTAGTTACCAATTTGTGTAAATATCTTAGGTAATTTTTGGTAACTTTCAAGTCTTTTTGTGGTTAATAGTAGTATTTTATTATCATTTGGTATATATTTATTCTTATATTTATATTATTGTTGAATAGTTCTTATCTTTGCAATCTATGTTGGATTTTGTAGTTTTTACAGATAATTGGAAGCTTGGACCATGGAAAAAGGATTTTGATGATGTTCCAAGACCAAAGCCAAGGGTTGCTGAAAAGTGGAAGCGCGCTAAGCGAGGTTGAGCCCGCTAAGCGCGGTTTTGAAGAAAAGAAGGAAGTTCTGGCAGAGAGTTCCGCGCTAAGCGAGGTCTGGAGCCCGCTTAGCGCGGTTGGGCGGTTTAAGCAATTTTTGATAGCGCGCTTAGCGGGCTGCACCGCGCTAAGCGCGGTCTGCGAAACGTTGTTTATTTGATTAGGGGCCAGATCACTTTGAGAGAAAAAAGAGAGAGATATTTTGAGAGAGAACCAAGAGCACAAAACACTGTAGCAAACTAAGAGTTGAAGATTCGAAGCCTTGATCGTCGATTAATCGCCTTTGATGCTTGTTGATCTTCATCCTTTACTTCTTGAGCAAGCTACCATTCTCATGGATAGCTAAATCTCTTTTGTATCAAGATAAGATGTAATCTTCCTAGCGTTTTGTATGTATTTCTTGTGAATATATTGTGTATGAACATGTGATGATCAATATAAATGGTTTAGTTTGTTTATTAAAGCTTTTCTATGGTATAAATGTTTGAGACATCAATGTTTGTATCTAGACCTAACTCTATCATTTATCAAACTATAAGTTGCAGACATGGATTTAACGTTTGATGTTTACTTAGTATCGGTTTTAAAACGTTATTTGTATTGTTTAAACGGTGGAGAAATCGTCGGTTAAACAATACGGTAAATCTAACTATATCGTTGCGGACACGGACGATATAGGCGTCGATACGTAATTATATTGATCGTTACCGAGTTCAAATACGTATATTTATAAGGAAACATACAAATTTAGGTCGATGAAATCGAATCTTGATACATTTTCTTTAACTTAGAACTTTCATTACTTTACTCTTTGCTACTAAAAGTGTGAATGATCTTTTGCAAACCCAAACTTAAAATAACATTAACTCAAGACAAAATAGGCTATAGAATGGCGGTAATATCGCAATAATCCCTGTGGATACGATATAAACGAAAAGTACACCACAATACTCTTTCAACAAAATGGCGCCGTTGCCGGGGATTGTTGTTTAGATATTGCAAGCATTGCAATAGTTTGTTTTGAATTGAGTCTTATAATTAATATCTTGTTTCTAAATTTTATTCCCTTGTGTTTGTTAATTTGCTTGGTTAGTTTTTCAGATTACAGTTTATGCGAGGACGTATACCTGCAGATCAACTCCTTTTTGATTCTGAGATTGAAAGGACTGCGCGTAGAGAGAATAGCAAAACTCGTAGGAGGAGACAACTATCTAGGGAAAGAAGACAACAACAAGAAGCATCTTCTTCTTCAACTCCAGTTGAAAACTTGGTTGAGGAAGAAATGGCTGCGGATCCTCCACCTCGAGGGCCTTGTGTTAACAGCCCTCGACTCAATGCACAATTTGCTCGTGATCAGGCCAATGGAAGAAACTCCGAAATGAAGACGGGGTTACTTCAATTGTTATACCAAAATCCGTTCACAGGGGCAGATCACGAGGATCCATTTACTCATCTAACAAAGTTCTATGAGATCGCCGGAACCATTGGTGCTCCGGAAGCCGAAGAAGAACAGGTGTTCAGGAGACTCTTTCCTCATTCCTTAATTGGAAAAGCTAAGGAATGGTACCTTGATCAACCAAATAATGTCATGACAAATTGGAACGAGTTAGAAGAGAAGTTCTTGGATCGGTTCTTTCCTCACAATAGGTTCATGGAAGCGAAAACTTCTATTGCAGTGTTCTCTCAAGGTTCGAATGAATCTCTCAATAAAGCATGGGAGAGGTTCAAGTCCATGGTTAGAAAATGCAAAGGTCATGGGTTTGATGAATTGTCTCAAATCCATATCTTTAGGAATGGACTCCAACCTCAACCAAAAACTCTTTTAGATGCTACCGCGGGTGGTTCGTTGATGTCAAAAACAGCTGCTGAAGCAATTGCTATCATTGATAGGATGGCTTTGAATGATCATCAAGGGCAACACAACCGTAGTGCGTCGCAAAGAAAACCAGGAGTTCTTGAATTGAATACTAGTGATGCAATACTTGCTCAAAACAAGTTATTGACACAACAAGTAGAATTGCTCACTCAACAAATGTCAAAACTTCCTCAACAAATCAAAGAGATACATGGGATCCCTTCTAAAAATCAACAGGTGATGTGTTGTGAATTGTGTAGGGGTGACCATCAAACTGGTTTTTGTCCTCCACCGGGTGAAGAGGTGAATTATGTGTCTAATCCTAATCAAGGATATGGTGGGAGACAGCAACAACAACCTTACAACAATAACCAAGGTTACCAACAAAGAGGTAATCAAGATTATCAACAAGGATGGAGGCCGGATGCGGGTCCATCGAATTGTCAAAATCCTTATCAAGGTGGTTACAATCAACAACCTCAATAAACAAAGCTTTCAATCGAGGACACTCTTAGCCAATTCATGCAATTGCAAATTGCAAGCCAAAAGAGTACGGATGCCGCAATAAAGAACCTTGAAACTCAAGTCGGGCAATTGTCAAAGCAACTTGCCGATCAAAACAAAGGTCCTTTTCCGGCTACTACACAAGAAAATCCTCGTGAGCATTGTAAGTCAATTCTAACTCGTAGCGGTAGAAATATTGATATGGGTGTAGGAGAGATAGTTGAGGAGGAAATTGTTGAGAGTGAAAAAGATAGGGTGATCGAAGTAGAAAAAAATGTTGAGGGTGATTTAGTTGAAAATGAGAAAGAAAAAGAATTAGTGGAAAAAGAAAATCTTGAGAAAGTAGTAGAAAAAGAGAGAAAAAAATTGAGTGTGAGTGAGAAGGGAAAGAAGAAGAATGATTCTATTCAAGTGAAAAAATTACCTTACCCTCCCGGTCCATCAAAGAAAGAAGATGCAAAGCACTATGCTCGGTTCTTGGACATCTTTAGCAAGTTGCAAATCAATGTTCCTTTTTCCGAGGCATTAGAGCAAATGCCGATGTATGCAAAATTCATCAAAGACATCATCACTAAGAAGAGAAGATTCTTGGATCCGGAGGTAGTAACGGTGAGCTCTTGTTGTAATGCGTTAATTCAACGCACTAATCCGATAAAATCAAATGATCCTGGGCGGGTAACCTTACCGGTGTCTATTGGAAATGTTCACATAGGCAAAGGTTTGGTAGATACCGGTTCTAGCATTAATTTGATCCCATTGTCTATGGTGAGAAGATTAGGAATCAATGATTTGAAGCCGACAAGAATGACGTTATCATTAGCGGATAAATCCACAGCTCATCCTCATGGAGTTGCGGAAGACTTGCTTGTCAAGGTTGACAAATTTTGGTATCCTGTTGATTTTATTGTCATAGACATGGAAGAAGATCCTGAGATTCCATTGATCTTAGGAAGGCCTTTTATGAAGACGGCCCGAATGATGATAGATATTGATGATGGCTTAATGAAATTAAGGTACCAAGATGAAGAATTATGTCTTGATCTCTTTGAAGCCATCAAGCATCCGAGTGATGATGATGATTGTTTTAGAATCGATGCTACCGAAAGGGCTATTATGAAAGTGGAGAATCAAATGCACTTGTCGAATCCTCTTGAGAAGACTTTAATGGAAGCTCTTGAAGTTCTCACCAAAGATCAAGAGAAAGAAATTGAAGATTGCTTGAGAAATTTAGAGGCTTGTGATGAGATGAATCCATTTGAAACTCAAATTGAAGAGTTGAAGGATGAACCTAAAGTTGAAGAGCAAAAGGTGGAGTTGAATGTGTTACCATCTCACTTGAAATACGTGTTTCTAGGTGACAATTCTACTAAGCCGGTTATCATTAATAACGGTTTGTCTAGCAAGGAAGAGCATCAATTGAAGGAAGTATTGACAAAGAATCAAGAAGCAATAGGATGGGTTTTATCCGACTTGAAGGGTATTAGTCCGGCCTATTGTATGCATAAGATTATGTTAGAAGATGATTTTCGGCCCGTGGCACAACCTCAAAGGCGATTAAATCCAACCATGAAAGAAGTTGTTAGAAAAGAGGTTGTGAAGTTATTAGAGGCGGGGATGATTTATCCCATCTCCGATAGCGAATGGGTGAGTCCGGTGCATGTGGTTCCTAAGAAGGGTGGATTGACGGTTGTGAGAAATGAGAAGAACGAGTTGATTCCTTCGAGAGCGGTGACCGGGTGGCGTATGTGTATTGATTATAGGAGGTTGAACCAAGCAACAAGAAAAGATCACTTTCCATTACCTTTTATGGATCAAATGCTAGAGAGGTTAGTCGGAAGAAACTTCTATTGTTTCCTGGATGGTTATTCAGGATACAATCAAATATCAGTGAATCCGGCGGACCACGAGAAAACTGCCTTTACATGTCCTTTTGGCGTTTTTGCATACCGAAGAATGCCATTTGGACTATGTAATGCTCCCGCAACATTCCAAAGGTGCATGCAAACTATCTTCTCAGATTTGATCGAGAAAAGCATCGAGGTGTTCATGGATGATTTTTCTGTGTACGGGTCGTCATTTGACTTGTGCTTGAAAAATCTTGATGTGGTGATGGAAAGATGTATTGAAACAAATTTGGTTCTCAACTGGGAGAAATGCACTTTCATGGTAACGGATGGGATTGTTCTTGGCCACAAGGTATCTTCAAAGGGGCTTGAGGTAGATCCGGCAAAAATCGAGGTTATTGAGAAGCTTCCCCCTCTGGTGAATGTGAAAGGCATAGGGAGCTTCTTGGGACATGCTGGGTTTTATAGAAGATTCATCAAGGATTTCTCCAAGGTCGCAAAGCCTTTGAGTAATTTGCTCAACAAAGGTATGGAATTTAATTTTGATGAATCATGTCTAAAAGCTTTCCTAGAACTCAAAGCAAATTTGACCACCACACCCATAATTGTCGCTCCTAATTGGTCGCTTGAGTTTGAACTCATGTGCGATGCGAGTGACTATGCGGTTGGTGCGGTCTTAGGCCAAAGGAAGAACAAACAATTCCATGCTATACATTATGCGATCAAAGTTTTAAATGAGGCACAGGTTAACTATGCCACTACCAAAAAAGAATTGCTCGCAATTGTATTTGCATTGGAAAAGTTTCGTTCTTACCTCATTGGGTCTAAAGTGGTGTGTTATACTGATCATGCCGCAATCAAATATCTTCTCACCAAGCCTGATTCAAAACAGAGGCTTATTAGGTGGATTCTTTTGCTTCAAGAATTTGATCTTGAAGTGAGAGATAAGAAAGGCACTGAAAATTTGATTGCGGATCATTTATCTCGGTTAGTGAATACCAATGTGACAAACAATGAGAAAGAAGTGAGGGAAGAATTCCCCGATGAAAAACTGTACATGGTACAAGAAGTTAGACCCTGGTTCGCAGATATGGCTAATCACAAAGCATCTGGCTGGATACCAGAGGATCTAACTTGGAATCAAAGAAAAAAGTTTTTTAACGATGCTAATTTTTATGTTTGGGATGATCCTCACTTGTTTAAGTTGAGTAGTGACAATCTTTTGAGAATATGTGTCGCGGATGAGGAGACAAAAAGCATTTTGTGGCATTGCCACAATTCGCCGTATGGTGGTCATTTTAATGGTTTGCGTACGGCCACAAAAGTCCTTCAATCGGGATTTTGGTGGCCTACTTTGTTCAAAGATGCTTACCACCATGTTGCCTCATGCGACAGTTGTCAACGAACTGGTGGAATAGGGAAAAGAGAGGAAATGCCCCTCCAAAGTATTGTAGAAGTAGAAGTATTTGATTGTTGGGGCATTGATTTTGTTGGACCATTCCCTTCCTCTATGTCAAATGAATACATCTTGGTAGCTGTGGATTACGTGTCTAAGTGGGTGGAAACGATTGCTTCACCCAAAGCGGATGGTAAGACCGTGATAAAATTTTTGAAGAAAAATATATTTTCGCGGTTTGGCACGCCAAAAGTGTTAATTAGTGATGGTGGATCTCATTTCTGTAATGCCCCGCTTGAAAAAGTGTTGGAGCAATATGGAGTAAAGCACAAGGTGGCTACTCCATATCATCCACAAACTAATGGGCAAGTTGAGAGGACCAATAGAGAAATTAAGAGAATTCTTGAAAAAACTGTGTCTAGCTCTAGGAAGGATTGGTCGATGAAATTAGATGAAACCTTGTGGGCGTATCGGACCGCTTTCAAAGCACCGATCGGTCTTACACCATTCCAAATGGTGTATGGTAAAAGTTGTCACCTTCCCGTAGAACTAGAGCATAAGGCATATTGGGCCTTGAAGCTTTTGAATTTTGACCACAAGTTGTGTGGAGAGAGAAGAAAAATCCAATTAAATGAGTTGGAAGAGATGAGATTGCATGCCTATAAGTCTAATTCGATTTACAAGGAAAAGACCAAAGCCAAGGGTTGCTGAAAAGTGGAAGCGCGCTAAGCGAGGTTGAGCCCGCTAAGCGCGGTTTTGAAGAAAAGAAGGAAGTTCTGGCAGAGAGTTCCGCGCTAAGCGAGGTCAGGAGCCCGCTTAGCGCGGTTGGGCGGTTTAAGCAATTTTTGATAGCGCGCTTAGCGGGCTCCACCGCGCTAAGCGCGGTCTGCGAAACTTTGTTTATTTGATTAGGGGCCAGATCACTTTGAGAGAAAAAAGAGAGAGATATTTTGAGAGAGAACCAAGAGAACAAAACACTGTAGCAAACTAAGAGTTGAAGATTCGAAGCCTTGATCGTCGATTAATTGCCTTTGATGCTTGTTGATCTTCATCCTTTACTTCTTGAGCAAGCTACCATTCTCATGGATAGCTAAATCTCTTTTGTATCAAGATAAGATGTAATCTTCCTAGCTTTTTGTATGTATTTCTTGTGAATATATTGTGTATGAACATGTGATGATCAATATAAATTGTTTAGTTTGTTTATTAAAGCTTTTCTATGGTATAAATGTTTGAGACATCAATGTTTGTATCTAGACCTAACTCTATCATTTATCAAACTATAAGTTGCAGACATGGATTTAACGTTTGATGTTTACTTAGTATCGGTTTTAAAACGTTATTTGTATTGTTTAAACGGTGGAGAAATCGTCGGTTAAACAATACGGTAAATCTAACTATATCGTTGCGGACACGGACGATATAGGCGTCGATACGTAATTATATTGATCGTTACCGAGTTCAAATACGTATATTTATAAGGAAACATACAAATTTAGGTCGATGAAATCGAATCTTGATACATTTTCTTTAACTTAGAACTTTCATTACTTTACTCTTTGCTACTAAAAGTGTGAATGATCTTTTGCAAACCCAAACTTAAAATAACATTAACTCAAGACAAAATAGGCTATAGAACGGCGGTAATATCGCAATAATCCATGTGGATACGATATAAACGAAAAGTACACCACAATACTCTTTCAACAAATGTTAAGTAAGAAAAAAATGTGAAATGACGAATATGTGGAAAATAATACAAATTAATAAAACTCTAATCAACAAGCAGCAGTTGATTTGAGCTCCTATGTACGAAATGACACACAAGGTGTCTGAAAATAAAATAGAAGAATTCAAAATATAACATGATTTTAAGTGAAATTAAATATTAACATGGTGATACGAATATTTCAATTTTGTTCCATCTAATGTAAAATTTAACATCCATGTCGATAAAAAAGATGCATCTTTTACAATTTCTTATCCTTCATAACATAAAAAACACGCTTCATTCAAATAATAGTTTCAAATGTGAAAGTGCGTAATGGTACACTATGTTTTCAATTTCACAAAATCTTTGTGAGTATGCAAATTTTTACATTTTTCAGAAAGAGGCGTGAGTTTTAAAAAGTGTTTCACACAATGCACACGTTAAAAAAAACAAAATAATTAATGAATATTGAAGATAGGTTACAATGGACATATCCTTTATATGCTAAAGGTATTAGCGTCCATACTGTCTACTTCACCCTTCTTATTTTCTCTTTTTAAACAAATTTAACTTTATTAATATAGTTTTGGTAATACATTTTATGGATAACGTTTTTGGTTAATTACCTTCTATAAATTTTCATTGTAAATATTTTTGGTTTAAATAATTTCCTATCCATTTTATTGAAAAAGTTATTTGGTTATATAAATCCCTAAGTTTATACGGAATCTATTTTTTAGATTGAAAGTATGCAAAGCTTTTTAAGGAAATAGCTTTTTAAATTAATAACTTCCTATTTTTTTTTAGGAAACAGGATTTAAATAAATAGGTGTCTGGAATTTGTAGAATATCTTTTTTTAAAATAAATTCCTAATTTGTTATGAAATTTAATTTGTTCATGATAATAATTGTTTGTGAGTAATCTGTAATACCCTACCAATATGTGCCTAGAATCATATCAGCAGAATACTAATAACTGGTACTGAGTACATACAAAAATCAGGAATAATGATATAAGGTGTATACATTTCAAGAACATAAAGATAAAGTTCACATCGGAAGAAAAGCTCAGACACTGTCTTCACGATATCTGATCAAAAGCTCTTGGTTCAAGCATCCAGCAAAACTCGAACTTGCACGGTACATGAAAAAATAATAAGATGAATGGGTGAGATTACTAAATCTCAGTGAGTTCCCCTATCTTATGGGTCCTCTCGGCTCTACAGGGTACATGCATCAACTACAGATCCTTCTCAAATCCTAAGGTTTCCTCACTATCCACTATAGGAAAGCCTATCAACTCGTAGTACCACGATTGAGTGTCCACTGACCACCCGATTAGATACTCTAAGAACATATCACATGTTCGGATATTAGGCACATGTTTATCATAATAGGTCTTCCAGGTTTACTTGCCAATCTTCTTTCGGGAGCTACCCTCAAGGTCCAGTCTTCCGTGTTTACCTGCCAACCTTCTGTTGGGAGCTACCCTCAAGGTCTGGTCTTTCGGGTTTACCTGCCTATCTGCTCTTAAAACAAGACCCTAAATCATACCTTTTAAATCTACATAGTAAGTAACTTATATGACTATAGAGAACCATGGAACCGACATTGAATCTCTACAACGATTCAACTCGTCCAATTTCTAGGTCCAAATCTCACATAGAAATTCACCCGTAAGGAAACAACAAAAGGAGAAGGTGAGGTACACATCCATGGGAGTTCATCTCCGAAGAATAGCTCCTGAACTACGGAGCCGACCCATTCCCGAGACCAAAGCCCGAGAGTGCCTGCAATATATGTGGCATAGGGGCATCCTTGGAATTTCTTCATAAGAAGTAGTCACATATATGTAACGTGCCTACCCGCAGTTACTGTCCTTTTGTTTGTCCTCTAACCCCTTGTCTCATACTTACTACACCATTAGATTGTAAGATTTCGAAGGTAGTCGCTTGATAGGAAAAGGGAATATTAGGCTAGCATTCGTTTATGTTTCTTGATATAGGTATCCTAAGGTTCATCTTACCATATCCACATTTTATTAACCAACGTACACAAGTTACACCAAGTAGTAAGACCTCCTCGCCTCTGGGTTCACATGGTTAGCTTCACAAGCTATAAGACCTCAACATCTTTTGTGTACGTGGCCAGCTTTGATTTCCATCACCACTCATTCCATGATGCCTACAACCTAGTTGAAGGAACACTCAGGCACGAAGGCCTTTAGAATGATTAACAAATCAATTATCCAAGCCTTATCTTTTACTAATCAAGGTACAAGAACTTTCACATGGATTTGGTTGATACTCAAGAGTATTCTAATGTTGTGGAAGCTTAGTAATCTCATAGCCCATTCCGCTAGCTTTCCAAGGCTTCTGACGGCACCCAATTCCGAGTTACGGAACTCAAGTTATGTTATTTCCAAATTTGTTTTTCCAATGCTGTCTCAGGAAATCGATTTCCAGTATGGGAGAATCCATTTCCTGCACGCAGAATTCCTAAATACCCCATTTTCCTTGCCAGAAATCGATTTCCATATGGGGGAAATTGACTTCCTGCAACTCAGAGTGAAAAATATTTAGTTTTCTACATAAAAACCAGTCCCAAAAGTGTTCTACCTCATCCTTAGGTTCTCCAACAATCCCAATACGAATTCCATCATATATTAACAGTCCATAGCATACAAGTTCATCAAAAGAACACATATTTGACCAATTAAATCAACATGCAAAGCATTGATCATACCCTAAACCCTTAATCATGCAAAGTTCCCAAATCCTACTCCAAGTTCCTAACTAATGGAGCTCACCTTGATAATGAAATTCTGATTTGGTTGATTGGGTGACGAAGAACATGATGATTCCCAAGCCACACTCGCTTCTTGAAGCCAAATCCTCAATATCTTCAACCATTTTTGCACATGCATGATGATGGTGAACTTGAACCCTATTTCTTCCTTTCCTCTTCAATCCACGTTTCTCCTCTCTTCTCATCCATTTTCATTCTTCAATTCTGGTTTTTAAAATGTAGAATGAGAAAAAAATGTAATGAGATATCACCATACCACTAAAATAGAGTTTTGGGTGAAAATACCCTTTTTCCCTTGCAACTTATGTTAATTTATTGACTAAGTCACTTGTGAAATTAGTAACTTAACCTCACTCTAAATCACTAATCAATACGTCTTCTTTAAATTTTCACTAAAATCCAATAGGGAGGCTTTCGTGAAAATTTGGGTATTACATAATCAAACAATTAACAATGTTTTACAGACACCCTAGACTTGCTGCTTTTTAGTGAGATATAATTAGTTTATAAAATCTATTGAATTCATAGGATTTAAGGATACATACTTTCTTTACCATCAAAATATGTGTCTATTAAATACAATACTTACACATGACAGGTAGCAGGTGTGCTTTAATCATATTATTATTAATGTTTTCAAAATCGTACTTATGTGAATGATAAGTAATTACATCCTTTGTATGTTTCGACGCTTGTTATGCGTGTGGTATGCTAGAATCGAAGTGGGCCACTACTAGGTGGTAAGGAACCATTGTGTATGGACTGGATTCCAAACTACCATTGTGATGTGCTCGTTAGAGTCTATAGGGCGTGTCTCACTTGCAGAACACATCAGCGTTCTTGGTATGACAATCACACCTGAGCTACTATTGTAGTGTGCTTGTGAGAGTGTTTACGGCGTGTCTCACTTGCAAAACACACTTGGTGTGATTGGTATGGTGGAGTAGTGAAGCCATTTAGGCGATATCACTTGGATAACTCACCTCTAGTGGTGCCACGTAGGCTACACCACTAGGCTCCTAATCGGTTGGGCTTGTATAGTCAATTAGGCGTATTCGCACTTGCGGAAACCATAGTGTGTATGGATGATGACGGGGCTGTGTCGCCGTGTAGGGTGATCCGCTGTCGCGCGCGGATCAAAAACGAGTAGTTTTGAATAAAACTGTAGATAGCGACAAGTGACTCGAATATCGTCTCATAAGGATTCTTAGTTGTTACTAACCGAATGGAATTCGAATTAAGGGGGGGTTGTTTCGTGTTCAAATTATAAAAAGTTCTTAAAATAAGTGATTCTGGAAATAAGCTGTTTATGAAAATAAGTGATTAATAATTAAGCTAAAACGAATCAACCTACTGTTTCGACTCCCAACTTATCATCGATTTATAAAATCCCAATTCCCTAACGGGTTCGTTCGTTCCTATTCGATTATAACAACTACTGACAAGCGCAATAGAAATTATACGGCAGATGTTCCTGAATTCCCGATTAAGCAAACGGATTAAAACTGTTACGAATTAAGCAAACGCAACTTTGATCGTTCGTGATAATATAAAAGCTATGTTAACACGAAATTGATTCAGGATCATCAATCAACAATCGAATTTAAGAAATCTATCCTATAGCAACAATCAAATTAAGCAAATAATTGGAATTATAGGAAGAATTCAAAGGAAACAAATAATTGGAATTATTAAAACCTCAAAGTGGAATCCGAGTCACAGCAGATTGATCCTTGATGAATTAGTTCCTCATGATCATACAAAGCAAACTCCAAATTCGTGAATAGTGTAACGTTATAAACAGTAACACGGCTGCTAGACCTATTAAGAATCAGCCAAAAAACGTTTATGACCCAACTGGGTCGAATGACAAAACCAGGCCCACTACTAAACGACCCAAAAACTGAAAATAAAATAGTGATGCAGCTTCAAACGCAATTCTGGGAAATATAGGTTCCGATTCTGACTTTGACTCCAACATAAAAGTTGTAGCTCTTTCTCTTAGCTTTCCGGCGATTATTAGAACGCCTCAATCGGACTCCCGGAACTCTAGTTATGATCGTTTCCGTGCAGACTATTAAAGCTGAAAATAAAGTGCGAAAATTAAATAAGTGCAAAAATAAAATAAAATATAAAAACATATTAAAACATAAAAATAAATAAAACAAACCGAAGAAATGCTTGAGTACAAACATGGAAGAACGTGCATCAAAATGCACTGATCAAATTCCCCCACACTTGAACTTTTGCACTCCGAGCAAAATGAACAACCAAACAAAGAAGGCACAAATACATCATTAGTTACTCATCCTAGGCTACAAATCTTCTTCGGGTAAGTTTGCATCGACAGGTAATAATCTTGCACATAAAGGACATCGTTAGAACACTAACCACATTTATGCAGACATAAGCCTCCTAAATACACAAACCAATTCAAATCATATTATTATACCATAGCCTAACTTACTCATCCTTTTTGCTCTTTTTCATTCAGGCGCAATCACATTAAGCCCGTTATCTCCACACACTTATAGCAAGACGACCGGTTAGTGACTCTGATCCTTTTTTGCAAGGGGTTCTGGTACTTACGTGGCATAACCATTTGTTTACTCAGTTGTAGTTGCGGGGGATCGGACCGTAATCCTCCCTACCAAGTTCAGCACCAGAAACCGCTGAACCAACTAACAAAGAGTCTTTTTCAACTTTTTCTTTTGAGGGTTCCACAACCGTTGGGTTAAGTGACCGGGTGAGGGTCACTACACTTAGAAGGTGCATTCCCTTTTTATTTATTTATTATTTTTTTTTTCGGAACACTCACTTATATTCATCGACTTCCCTGCGTAAAGTGTGTGAGAGATGGTGCCGACTGCTGAAATAAACTACTCAAGAGCTGTCAGAGAATGAGAATTTAAGGCTAAAACATAATAAAAAATTCAAATCAATTTCCATATGCAGGAGACATACGGTGTTAAAACGATACCGATCTTGTGAATTTTTCCCAAGTCTCCGCAAACTCGACTCAAATCAGTCTGTAGCCTAAAACTTTCAAAACGATGCATATTTATTTTTATTTTTTAAAAACTGAAAACAAAATAAGAAAATAAAAGAAAACAAAACAAAGAATTCCCTCCCCCACACTAAAACAAGCATTGTCCTCAATGAAAAGACATAAATATTAAAGTAAGAGGGAGAGAAAGGAAAGAACACACCCGAGTAGTCATGGAGGATAGGTGATCACATAAGCAGCCTTTTCCAAAGAGAGATCTTCTATATTCTCTTCTTCCAAAGTGAGGCTCTCATTGAGTAGCTTTGGGTAATGCTCATCGTCCTTAAAAAGTGGTTTAGCTCCTTCACCTTTTATTCCAGGATCAAAGAATGTTCTTCTAAAAGTAAAAGTGTCAAATGGGCACGTGAAGGTGCTCTCAGCTTTCACAAAATCAAGGAACCAAAGGTGGGGCTGCCTCACTACTTTTTTTTCATCTTCCCCTTTAATTGAGACCCTATGCAAAATCATAGATGGGCTAATATCAGAAAATTCAGTCAAAGTCCACCTAATCACCTTCTTATGCTTCTTCAAAACCTGCAATAGCTTATTTTCTTGATCAAAATAAAGGTTAGAAGAAATTATAATCGGGAGTTTTTCATTACTCTCTAAATAAGCATATTTCAAATTTTCAGGAAGTTGCTTCAGCTCGGGGGAAGGTGGCTGCTCAATGGAAGGAGTTCTTAAGGCAGCCGGGATGTCAAGAGTATCAGCTGCAATAACAGATTCATCGATAAGAACTTCACCTGTAGTAAATATGTCACCCTGCAAGGCAGCATCAATCTCAACACATACAACACAAGTGTTAGTGTCAGTACAATCAGAACATGAGTAAACATCATCAAAATCAGACAATGATGGAAAATCAGATGCAAGCAAATCATTACGCGTATCATCAACATTTTCAGAAAGCGACTCTATTTGAAAAACAGAATGCTCTTCCAAGGGTTGTTGGTTTGATCCTTGAGCTTGCTGCATGGCATTCATCAAAGTGGAAAGCTGTCCAATCTGTGTTTGCAAAGTCTGAAGAGTAGAATCTATTTGTTGTTGATACTGGAGATTATTCATAGCCATTTGCTTGACAAGGTCCTCTAGTGAAGGTCCGGAAGATGCAAAATTGGTAACTTGGGGAGGGAAGAATCTTTCTAAGAACACTTTTTTGAGATCATTCCAGTTTGTAACAGAGTTCGGCTCAAGGTAGTATAACCAATCTTTTGCAGCACCTTGAAGTGAGAACGGGAAGACTCTCAGCTTAATATGGTCTTCTGTTATTCCTTTAGGTCTCAATAATGTAGAACAAACAATCTGGAATTCCTTTAGATACTTATGTGGATCCTCACCTGCAAGACCACTAAACCTTGGCAACAAGTGTATTAAACCAGATTTCGATTCAAAGGGATCAACAACATCAGCATATTCAATACATAAACCATTATAATTAACATCAAGCGCAGCTAGCTGCCTTAGTGTTCTTTGATCAACCATATTATCAAAATCAAGTTCAGAATCAAAATCAATTAAGCAATGCATCAACAAATGCGGAAATGCCAACAATGTCCTATAACAGCCATAAACAAATAGAATGAAGGAACACGATTAAAATAAGTTCAGAAAAATATAAAAACACAAAATTTAATCTAATTAGATGAAATGAGAATTTTGAGAATTTTTTTGGATTTTTTCGACTCTATGAAAACAGTAAAAAATTCATTAAAAATAGAAAAACGATGAATTTGGCAATTTTGGCTCGAATTCCCTTACTCTTCTAGAGTAAGGGAGTATTAATCGCACGATTTTTCTACTTCCAGTAGGCAAAAACTGATTATCGATCAGACTCAATTTCCAAAAAAAAACCTTTTTTCGACTCAAAAATGCGTTATGGCCGAAACCGCGAGGAACCTATGGCCTAAACGCACAAACACTAAACCTATGACTCTAATATCAGTTAATAACGACAAGAGTCCCCGGCAACGGCGCCAATTTGATCCGCTGTCGCGCGCGGATCAAAAACGAGTAGTTTTGAATAAAACTGTAGATAGCGACAAGTGACTCGAATATCGTCTCATAAGGATTCTTAGTTGTTACTAACCGAATGGAATTCGAATTAAGGGGGGGTTGTTTCGTGTTCAAATTATAAAAAGTTCTTAAAATAAGTGATTCTGGAAATAAGCTGTTTATGAAAATAAGTGATTAATAATTAAGCTAAAACGAATCAACCTACTGTTTCGACTCCCAACTTATCATCGATTTATAAAATCCCAATTCCCTAACGGGTTCGTTCGTTCCTATTCGATTATAACAACTACTGACAAGCGCAATAGAAATTATACGGCAGATGTTCCTGAATTCCCGATTAAGCAAACGGATTAAAACTGTTACGAATTAAGCAAACGCAACTTTGATCGTTCGTGATAATATAAAAGCTATGTTAACACGAAATTGATTCAGGATCATCAATCAACAATCGAATTTAAGAAATCTATCCTATAGCAACAATCAAATTAAGCAAATAATTGGAATTATAGGAAGAATTCAAAGGAAACAAATAATTGGAATTATTAAAACCTCAAAGTGGAATCCGAGTCACAGCAGATTGATCCTTGATGAATTAGTTCCTCATGATCATACAAAGCAAACTCCAAATTCGTGAATAGTGTAACGTTATAAACAGTAACACGGCTGCTAGACCTATTAAGAATCAGCCAAAAAACGTTTATGACCCAACTGGGTCGAATGACAAAACCAGGCCCACTACTAAACGACCCAAAAACTGAAAATAAAATAGTGATGCAGCTTCAAACGCAATTCTGGGAAATATAGGTTCCGATTCTGACTTTGACTCCAACATAAAAGTTGTAGCTCTTTCTCTTAGCTTTCCGGCGATTATTAGAACGCCTCAATCGGACTCCCGGAACTCCAGTTATGATCGTTTCCGTGCAGACTATTAAAGCTGAAAATAAAGTGCGAAAATTAAATAAGTGCAAAAATAAAATAAAATATAAAAACATATTAAAACATAAAAATAAATAAAACAAACCGAAGAAATGCTTGAGTACAAACATGGAAGAACGTGCATCAAAATGCACTGATCATAGGGAATGTCACTGTTGTAACTCGTCACAGAGGAAATTCCAAGTAGGATCCGTCCGTTTCATCTAACGATGGTCTTGTGCGAGTCTTCTTGACGACATGTACTTGGTGACTCACCGAGGGTGTGTGTGTGTGTGCAGCCTAGGTAGTTTAGTTATTACCATTTCTGGATTCCCCGTACATGGGTATGGGTTTACATACTTGTTTGGTTATACAATTATGTATTTGTATAAGATGAGTCCAATGGCGGACGAATCACTTGATTGCTCCGTGTTTGTACCAGATGTGAGGATAACCCTGAATCAATGGTGGATTCGTTTTGTTATGTACGTACCCTTTAGATCTGAGTGCACATATAGGATAGGTGGACTCACTGAGATTTAGTAATCTCATCCCATTGCAATTCTATCTTTTTAGGTGGTTCGAGGCAGGATCACGGCAAAGGCAAGATGTGTTGGAAATAGATGTCACTAGAAAGGGGGGATTGAATAGTGACCTCTTAAAATTTTGGTTTAAGTGTGTGAGTAAGATATAAAGAAATATAGGAATGGTAATAAAGAACACACAAAGGTTTATACTGGTTCACCAAAAGGGTTAGTCCAGTCCTCACACACAATGAGATTTTCTTATATCTTACACTTTTATCCTTTAAAGAGGGATAAAAATGTTATGCTTTACACAACCTCAAAAGGCTTTTACACACACTAAAGTATCACTTTAGAACTTTCTTTCTCTTTGTTACAACCAAGATTTTATATCTCTTGAGGATATACAAAAGTATTTAATGGATGATATGAAGATGATTCACTATTTGGCAGTGATAATATTTCTTCCTTTTCTTATGAATAAGATAAGCTTTTTTACTTTGATTCAAAATGAGATTAAGCTTGAATGTCAAAGTTATTTTGTTCTTTGCAAGAGGTGCTGGTTATATAGAAGCAAGAAGGAATATGTCCGTTTGTACTTGCAAGGCAATAAAATATCTTTCTTAGCTGGATGTGTACTTTGAGGATATCAGCAGATAGTCCTTTGAGTACAAGAGCAGTCTGTCTTAGCTGGATGTGTACTTTGAGGATTCAGAAGATAATCCTTTGAGTAGATGATCATTATCTTTTGAATAGATGCACGTTGGTTTATTTTGATTGGATGGAATATGTTGTCATTTGAACCAAATGCTTTTGCCAATGTTTTAATAAGATCATGTTAAAGCTAAAACAAAATATATGAGTTTAAACAATAAGAGGACCTGCAAGGTACACTTGTTAGAGGAGTTAGGATGATAACATGTTGTCCTCAAAACTAAGAAGTGTTTCAACAAGATGGACTAGTCCTTTGACGTCTCTTGATAGATGCTTATCTTTATTCCGTTTTCGTGCCTATCTTAGTATCATGTTTTGAACGATGTACTACTTATGATGTATTATTTTGGCCATGATACATTCAGCTTTTGTATTTTGTGCTAACTATGTACTTTCTTTCCGCTGCGATATTATCTATTTGTCGTCTTCATGTACCATTATTAATACTTTATGCATATTATTCTAGACATATATGTGTGGGGTGTTACAAAATGAATACCTTGAAAATAAAAGAAAATGTAAAGTTAGAAAAAAAATGTGAAATGACGAATATGTGGAAAATCATACCAATTAATAAAACTCCAATCAACAAGCAGCAGTTGATGTGAGCTCCTCTGTACGAAATGACAAACAAGGTGTCTGAACATAAAATAGAAGAATTCAAAATATAACATGATTTTAAGTAATACTACATAAAATAAACATGATGATAAAGTTAAGAAAATTAAACATTAATTGGTGATACGGATATTTCAATTTTGTTCCATCTATTGTAAATTTTAACATCCATTTCGAGAAAAATGATGCATTTTTTATAATTTCTTATTCTACATAACATAAAAAATTATAAAAATAATTCACGTTTCATTCAAATAATCGTTTCAAATGTGAAAGTGCGTAATGGTACATCGTTTTTTCAATTTCACAAAATCTTTGTGAGTATGCAAATTATTACATTTTTCAGAAAGAAACGTGAGTTTTAAAAAGTGTTTGACACAATGCACACGTTAAAAAAAAACAAAGGACATATCCTTTATATGCTAAAGGTACTAGCATCCATACTCTCTACTTCACCCTTCCTATTTTATGTTTTTTAATAAAATTTAACTTTATTAATATAGTTTTGGTAATACATTTTATGGAAAACATTTTTGGTATATTACCTTCTATAATTTTTCATTGTAAATATTTTTGGTTTAAATAATTTCCTAAACATTTTATGGAAAAATTTATTTGGTTATATAAATCCCTAAGTTTATAGGGAATTTATTTTTAGATTGAAAGTATGCAAAGCTTTTTAAGGAAATGGTTTTTTAAATTAATAATTTCCTATATTTTTTTAGGAAACAGGTTTTAAATAAATAGGTATCTGGAATTCGTAGCATATATTTTTTTTTTTTGAATAAATTCCTAATTTGGTATGAAATTTAATTTGTTCATGATAATAATTGTTTGTGAGTTATCAAACAATTAACGATGTTTTAAAGACACCCTAGACTTGCTGCTTTTTAGTGAGATATAATTAGTTTATAAAATCTATTGAATTCATAGGATTTAAGGATGCATACTTTCTTTACCATCAAAATATGTGTCTACTAAATACTATACATTGCACATGACAGGCAGCAGGCGTGCTTTGATCATATTATTAATGATTTCAAAATCGTACTTACGTGAATGATAAGTAATTACATCCTTTATATTTCAAATCTATTAACTTCTTAACAATTTGAACAACTTCGTCAAACCATCATTACATACTATAAATCCAACGAATGTATTACGCGCCACAAATAAATGTACTAATATTTCATTTCTTCATATAAACTTTGGGGATCGTCGAAATACTTTGTAGAGATATAATCAATCATCTTGCCGTTAACGTCACGACATTTGGTCTCATCAATTTTTATGTAAGTAATCCCTTGTATAGACACTGTGGCGTAATCCATCTATTAACTTGGCATGATGCTGGAAACAGGGCCGTCTTTGAGGGTGTGCAAATCGACCTACAACACAGGGCCTCACATTTTTTCATATTTAAGCTATGGAAAAAGGGCCTCCAGTTATCCAGTCCATTGTTAATTTACGCTTAAATAGGGCCCCTTAAAAAAATTCACGATTCAATTAAAGATAACTTCAACTTCTTACACAGGGTCTCTCAAAAGTTTGAGACGACTCTGGCTGGAAATCTCTTGTTTCAAAGAAACCCAAAATCTATATGAAGAAATGAAACCCAAGTGTTCTTCAGTGCCATTTTATACACTAAAGATAGTTTCTGCAAAACATGGATGGTTTTGGCGAAATTTTAACAATATTTATAGAAATAAATGCCTTCAAATAATTAATTGAAGTAGAAATATACAAAGAAATGAATACCTTGAAAATAAAATATGTGTCTATTAAATACAATACATTACACATGATAGGCAGCAGGTGTGCTTTGAGCATATTATTAATGATTTCAAAATCATACTTAGTGTTTTGATAACAATTAAATAAATTTTGTATAAGTAAATGTGGTACTCCAATTATATGTTTCTTATTTCAGAAGAAGTTCTAATTCAAGTACCATCAGAACATGGACTTTATGTAAAGCTGAACAAACAAAGAAAGAAAAGTCACGCTGAAGTTCAAGAAGTTCTAATGCATAAAGACTTCTGAATGCACCAACCGCTGTAGACAAATTCTGATGGAAGTTATATTCACCAAGTCAAGACAGAAGTTGTGAAGAAAAGGAAAAACAAAATGCAAAGTTCTAATACAAGATAAAATACCGTTAGAAACATAATGATTAAAAGACGGTTGAAGCATTTATGAGGAACAAATATTAAGAAGCATGCAAAGCAAAAATAACCAAGATCACACGCAACATTTATTGCAGAACAGCTTACGAGGAAGCAACAAACAACATTTTCCAAAGGCTATAAATAGAAGATCAATTTGAAAAATCCAGTAGACGCTCACTTAGAATACATCACATGAAGAAAAACGTGAACTCTTATGCTGAAAGAAAATACTTCGTTCATGTTATCATACTAAAGTCACATCCATTGTACTTAAAAATAGTGAAAAATCACAATTGTGATATAGCTTAGATTAAGAAGCATTAAGCTCACTTGTTAGAAGTTATTGTTGTATTGTTTCTTGAGTAACCAAGTTGTGGTTAAGATTCTCAAGAAGACGTTGTATACTGTTTCTTGAGTAACCAAGTTGTGGTTAAAATTCTCAAGAAGATGTTATATATTGTTCTTTGAGTAACCAAGTTGTGGTTAAGATTCTCAAGAAGACGTTGGCAGTTGCCTTCGTAAACCAATTGTAATCAAGTTTTGATTAGTGGATTAATGCCTTGACGGAGAGAGGCGAAACCACCTTGATGGGTGGACTGGAGTAGTTTGAGTTCAAATGAACCAGGATAAAAATATCGTGTGAATTTTTATTTGTGAAAGAAAACCCCTTATTCAACCCCCCTGTAACACGGTGGTTTAAAGTGACCTTTAAAATGTCGCGGTTAAGCAAGAGTCGCCACCGACTTTTATTTTGTCCAATTTCAGGAAAGGTAAAAAGAACAGAAAAAGACATTTTTTAGAAGAAACAGACTCGGGGGGTAAGTTATGAAAAGGGAAGGTGTAAGCACCCTTTTCATCCACAGTTCTCTGTGGGCTCTTAGTTTGCTTAGCTCATGTTTGTTTATTGTTTGTTTGAAAAAGATATTTTTGAAGAGAAAAGGACTTTAGCTTAAAAGCGTAGCCTTTGTTTTTGAAAGAGGTGTGAAAAACAATTTCTTTGTTTTGAGCAAGAAAACTAGGAGCACTACCCTATATTTGTCTTTTTCTATGCTTTTTAAATTTCCTAGGACTAACCATACCATTTGTGAGTAGGTAGTTCCTTTTTTATTGGATGTGCGGGACAATCGAAGGGTCATCGAAGTTCGTTTGAAGGCAACAGGATAGAGGTACCTTTAGCATTATCGGAGGGATAATCATCATTCGTTAGGCAACTGTTCGAGGGTATGTTTTCGTAGACAACAATTCGAGGGTCATCGAGGGACCATGATCTTAGATGATTTTTTAATCGTCGGGACTTGTGCTAATGGGTACCTCTATATTCGAGGGACACGACCTTAAAATCGAAGGCAACCAAGAGAGGCGTACCCTAAGGGTGAGTGTGTGTAGCAATAACGTGTGTTGTTTTGGAATATTTGATCTTTTATTTAGTGATCTAAATCGAGATTAATTTCTTTTCACACCCTAATTTACTATCACACGCAGATAAATATTGCAGAAAAATAAAAGCAGAAAAACATAAAGTCCTAGCTATTACAGGGCTTCGGGGAGGGGGTTACATAATTAAAACAGGAATGCAGAAATATAAAGTCCTAATTGTCATACCCCAATTTTTGACCCTAAGATCACACATCATTTGCATACCAATCATCAATCAAGAGTTTCATCTTAAAGCTCTACTTGTGGTGTTATGCTCAATTCATCTGCAAGGGAATCATCAAGCACCCATGTTTAGTCTTGTATATATTGTTTTACTAACCAAAATACCAAAAATATAGCCTTGTGCTTTTGTATGTTTGTGTTTTGTAGGTACCAAGTCATAACATCCATCAAAAGGAGCATTTTTCAACATTTTCACTATGCAAATCAATTTGCATAAGGTGTAAATCGATTTACACAACTGTTTCTGCACCAGATTTGCTTCTGCCATCAGTGCAAATCGATTTGCATAAGACAACAATCGATTTGCATAACTGTTTTTGCCCCAGATTTTGCCTTTTTCAGCTATGTAAATAGATTTGCATAAAGCGTAAATCGATTGCACCAGCACGAATTTGGAAAAATGAAGGCAAATTTCAGCTTTTGAAAGTGTTGACATCATTTGCAAGCATGGGAAGCATGACTTAGTTCTCACATTGGATTTCCTACATCATTTTATCATGAGCCCTCATGTGATTGCATCAAGACCATTGGATTTCATTTTTGGCTCCAAAACCTTTCTCCAAGCCTAATTCTAT
Organism: Vicia villosa; assembly: GCF_029867415.1. Classification (NCBI taxonomy): domain Eukaryota; kingdom Viridiplantae; phylum Streptophyta; class Magnoliopsida; order Fabales; family Fabaceae; genus Vicia; species Vicia villosa. The sequence continues at coordinate 69,866,012 of NC_081182.1, forward strand.
TTTCCAATCCTAACTCCAAGCCACAAAAATTCCCAAGCCTAGCTCCTATAAATTGAGGCATTCCCCTCTTCAGTTTTCAAGCTTTGATAGCCAAGAAACTTATTGCAAATTCTCTCCTCACCTCTTCCAAACCCATCACTCAAAGCTCTTTTTCTTCCACACAAATTAGTGAGTCACATCTTGAACCTCACTAATTTAGAGCTAAACCTCAACATAAACACTACTTTTCTTCATCAATTGTGAGAGATCAAGGCTTGTGGTTGTGTGTTCTTGAAGAAGATTCAAAGTTTGTGAAAGATTTGGTAAAATTCTAGATCCAATCCATAATTCAAGATGTGATCCATTGTTGTTTATGCTTGATGCACCTTTGGTGCTATATCGATGAGATTTGCTTGCTTACTTGATACATTTTCGTGCACAAATTGATCCAAGATCACAAGGTGTTTGGTTTTATGTTTAAACAAGTTTTCTTCTTTTTATTTGCTGTTTTTTTTTAAAACTGTGTTGTGCAAATCGATTTACATCTTGTGCAAATCGATTTACACAACTGAAAACTGCGCAGATTTTGAAAACAGAGTTATGCAAATCGATTTACACTCTGTGCAAATCGATTTACACTGGGCAGAATGCTGATTTTTGTGGTTTTTGACTTGTTTTTGGTTCTAACTCATCTTCTACTCCTTTCTTTTGATATTTTCTTTGAATCACAAGTTAGAGGCCTAATTTCTCTCTAATTTCAATGGACTTAGGGCGTCGATAGGATGAGAATCCAAATCCGCAAAATTAAGTGATTGAAATTATGGATGAAAGGAGCCTTTGATGTGGTTCCATCTTTATTTCTTATTCTTTTGATCGATGAAAGTCTTAACACCTTGAGAATTCTTATGGATTCTTGGTAAAGACGAGATCGCTCCCTATTTTTCTTTTCGTGCGGTATTGCTTTCGGAGAGTGATCTACATATCGCTTCTCTCGCATGCATTAGCACATAAAGTTTTGACCGGCCTCGTTGTAGGGTGATTTCTACATAAATCACTTGGCAATCTGCTTAACATAGCGCAATATTTCGTGTCCCGAATCAAAAGGATCAAATATGGAAGAGAATTGTATGCGGTTGATTTAAGACTTGTGGAGGTTTTTATCGTGTAGTCGCTATGATTTTATCAAGCTTCTGATAAACCCCATTGAATTTAAATCCGAGAACATCATTCACTCACCATCGATCTTTATTACTAACTTTGATAACATACTTGACAAGTTTCAAGATGGTTATCTTTAACATCTAACAATTGACTTTAATTTCCGCAATTTACTATACCGCTCTTTATATTTCTCGCTTTATCGCTTTATTTTATCATTTCATCATATTTACATTCCGCCATTTTCCTTTTGTCCATTTGGACGTATGTTTATGCTTCTGCTATTTTTCTTTTGTCCACTTGGACCATACTTTATTTTTATGCTAAAACACTAATAAATAACAAAAATCTAAAAAAACATTTAATGTTCTCTTTTGGACTATTGGTTACTATCCCGAGCATTTTGGAGATTCGGACTTATGGACTTAGTACCTCTGGACCCTTATTCTGTTATTACTCTGCTGTTTTTCTGTCTGTCTGGCATTGGATTGTTGTTTGTTTGTATGTGCAGGTACTTCCTTGAAAGCCCTTGATGGTTAATTCCAAGGCATTGATATAAGGATTTTACCCGAAAACAGCCGATACTCTGCCCGATTTTTGTCAGAATTTTTATGTGCTTAATGCAAAGTGGTGCTAAAATAATAAGTTCATCTGGATCCCCAAGTGGTAATTTTTGGTTTGGTAATGATAAGTCCAAAGGATGGGAAATCTACCTTGACTCATAATGTCAAGTGTTGGCTTCTTTCTTCGGTTAGACCGTTTCTCTCCTTAGCTTTTATTTTACGCAATAGGAATAGCCTCTTCATCTCCTCCCACTTCTTAAATTTTCAAAATCTTCTCTCTTTTTTTACAAAACCTTCTTATGTTTGCAATCATTTTCAAAACGTTTTCTTTAAAAATATCTTTTGCCCTTAGTGGCCTTTTTCTTCAAAGTTTAGACACTGTTAATTGTCGAAACGAGTGGTTATACCCCACGATTTTGAAATTGATTGATATAATAAGATCTTTTCCGCGTGAGAGAGCTATTGGCATACTCGTCGATTTTATCCGAGTTGGAGCCCTTCTTTCATTAGCGATGCAAAGAACTCGTTTGTTCTCATGCTCAAGATCAATGGCTGAGTATTTCTCTCCAACGACGATAAAGTGTTTATTCATTTTAAAAATGTTTTCCCTTTAAGCGGAACTACATTAGCTCTGACTTCTCCATTGCACCGAGGAGGTATGTAGGCACAAGGCTTAACGTCTTGCCGAGCTTATTTTAAAAAATAAAACAAACCCTTTTTAGCACACACGACACAGATTTTCAAAAAGGTTCCTGTGGAGTACCACAGATATGAGGGGTGCTTAAAACCTTCCCCTTGTATAAACAACACCCGTACCTAAGATCTCTTCTTTTGGTTTTAAAAAACAAACTTTGGGTTTTATTCGTTCTTTTCCCTTTTCCTTTGAAAAAATAAAGCGCGGTGGCGACTTTCACTGATATATTGAGTCGAGTCAATATAATGGCTTCAATCTCAGATTTTCCCCGCTACAGGAAAAATGGCGACTTCACTGGGGATCCAGTTTTAAGTGTGTTAAGCCTATATTTGTTTATCTGTGTGTTTTTATCTGTATATATTGTTGTGTGCTTTGATTGTTTATTTTCTTTATTTTCTTTTTTGGTGCTCGATGGTTCCTCTGTGATGAGATAAAGTTCTAACCCGGACTTTTGTGAGTAACTTGAGATAGGAGGTGGTAAGACCAATAGTCGCATGTCAGGAGCAATCCTTAGCATGAGCGTCATATGGTGGAACCCCAATCAGTGGAGGCCTCATGGAAGGTAGTAGATGTTGTTACGAACCATCGTAAGAACGCTATTACTTTCAATAGTGAGTGTCCGTAGAAGCTGAATGACCTAGAACCTTTTTAACCCATCTAAGCCTTTTTAGGATGTAGCGCAGAAACAAGGTCAAGTACCAATTTGAGCTTGTTGTCATGCGATGCTACACTCAGACGAGGTCTTTTTAGGCATATTATTGGCGCCCATGAGCAATTGTGCGAGCCGGTAGTATGCGATAGAAGATTGAAAACTCTGGGAACCGTTGTAGAACCCGTTCGGCAGGTACAAAATTCCCTAGTACATACCTTTGTGGGTGGTTCTTAACTTTGACTCCATGCTCGTGACGTCGAACCTTTGAGCTCTGTTTGTGCGAACATGTGTGATCTTGATTGTGATTGATGCATAAACCATGCATCCATGCATTCACTTGAATTCCTTGAAAATCAAATAAATAAAAAGAGACAACAACAATTGCATCATTTGCATACATACATCCAGGTTGTCCAGAAAACTTATCCTTGTCTGTCTCCATCTTCAGAATTTGTCTGTCTACTGTCAAGTTGATTCCTCCACACAAGTACGGAACTAGAGCTGCTGTTAGACAAAGAATGGCAGATCAAGAGAAACATAACATGGAAGTCAGAATGGAAATTGATGAGTTGAAATCAGGCATGATTAAGCTTACCGAGATGATGCAAGTGTTGATGGCTAGGACTGATCCCCCTCAGAGGACTGTTATTTCCGAAGTCTCCATTGATGTTGTTGATCCTTTACAGGTTCAGAAGCCACCTTCTACTTGGCCAGAATTTGGGTTACCTGAGAATTTCTCTCCAACATATGTCAATGCTTCTATGGTGGGTCAAACTTCGAGGCAGATATTCCAACCTCCGGTCTTTTCTGAACCTCCACCTGTTGTTCATACTACTACTCAAGCTGTTCCAGTTCGCTATGACAATCCTCTCTATGATTACCATTCTATTGGTTCTCGAAGTGTTAGTAAAGGAGATTGTGGTGAAGTTGAAGAAGTCCGTGAGCAATATCAGGCATTGGAAAAGAGGCTAAGAGCCATGGAAGGAAGCAATTTCTTTAGTGTGAATGCTGATAATATGGGTCTTGTTTCAAATCTTGTCATGCCGTCCAAGTTCAAAGTTCCCGAATTTGAGAAGTACAAGGGGCATACTTGTCCAAGGAGTCATTTGACCATGTACTACAGAAAGATGACTGCTTACACCAACAACCAGAATTTGCTCGTTCATTGCTTTCAAGACAGTTTAAGTGGAGCTTCATTGAAGTGGTACATGAGTTTGGAAAAGGGTTGTGTTCAAAACTTCCAAGATTTAGCTGATGCATTCATGAAACAATACAAGTATAATCTGGATATGGCACCTGACCGTCGTCAACTTCAGAACATGGCTCAGAAGGAAAAGGAATCTTTCAAAGAATACGCTCAACGTTGGAGAGAATTGGCTTCCCAAGTTGAACCACCATTTGCTGAGAAAGAATTGACTGGAATGTTCATGGATACTCTCTCCCCTTTCTACTGGGAGAAAATGATTGGAAGTGTGTCCTCAAACTTCACAGACTTGGTTACTATTGGCCAGAGACTCGAAGAAGGAATCAAGAATGGGAAGGTTGCTAATGTTGCTGAATCCTCTGGTGGATCGAAGAAACCTTATGGAAACTTCCACAAGAAGAAGGAGCATGAGACTAATGCTGTGTCAGATGACAGAAGGGAATCTCGTCGTAGACCTCAAAATGGTGATCAACCTTATGTAGCCGCTGTCGCTCCTGTGCGAATTCAAGCTCCTCAACCTCAAACTGCTAAACAGAATCAGATTCGTAATAGGATCGACTTTGATCCTATCCCCATGACTTATACAGAACTGTACCCTGCTTTGGTCCAGAAAGGGTTGATTACAACAAGAGCTATGCCGCCTCCTCGAAATCCTCTCCCTGATGGTTTCAGATCTGATCTCCATTGTCCTTTCTGTAACACCCCTTTTCTAACCCCAAATGTATCATATAATTAACAGAGTAAACATGCATAAAGGAAAAGGGCATCACATGTTATTTTCATCACAAATGAAAACCTAAAGCAAAACATCCAACATTCTTAATATGCAAAGATCATATTTGTAACACAATGTAAATCTCATACTTCCATACATATGCATAAACGCTTGCGGAAACCAATTGAATTGCTATTAAAATTTCAATGAATATATCCCATACTATATTCATCTATCGAATTCGAATTAACATCCAATCCACAATTTTGGCTACATCGCCTTAATCAACATATCCGAGATCTCAAACAAACATATCCGAATATCCAACAAAACATAGTAAATAGCAACATCCAAACATGAGTATAAGACTACGATAAAATCCCCCCAAGTGTTACATGATCAGAGCATATGACTCGCTACCTAATCCAATAACAAACTCAGGAGCTCCTCGGCTAAATCCTCGGACAAGCTACTACTCGTCGGAACCTGCACGTTACCAACGAAGGATAACATTCAAACAGAAGGGTGAGAATTCAACTTCTTATAGAAAACATAATAATGGGAAATGTAAACATAAACAAGCATACATTTCACTATTCATCACACTTCTCAAGTAGGCAATTCACATATCACATATTAATCATTATTCCAAAACAAATCACATGTATACAAGGCAATCACATAACACACAATGTGACTCGAAATGCAACAATGTGACTCAATGCATGTGGTACCCAATGTGAATCCAATGTTTCACCGCTTTCCGATTCAATGTTTAGAATCCAAGCCACGCTTCCGATCCGGACAAGATCAAAGCCAATACGCCTATCTCCAATTAAGGATCACGTCTTCTACGCCTATTTCCAATTAAGGATCAACGTCTCTTACCATGTGAACCCAAGTTTCACCGCTTCCACAATAAAGCCGACCATGCTATGAATGTATGTACAAATACCAACAAATTATGCAATTAAGATTATCTCGTCAATCTTAACTCACCGCATAACACCATAATCCAACTCTATGAATTATTCACCAATTGTACACAACATTCACAACACCATTTAACACATTCAACAAGGCATTACAACCATCACATATCCAATTACACACATCATGTTTACATCTACACAAAGTGTTCCAACAATGGATATACATCATATACTAACATATTACACATAAGATAATTACACATCATTCCATATGATAACGTCACAATTTATCAATCATGTGCAATTAGATCCTATACTATCATATAGAATATCACAATAGCTTTCTAACGCTTCGAACGGCACATAAAACGGAGTTTTGGATTAAAAGTTATGGCCTTTCAAAGTTTAGAAAAAGTGCTGTAAAACAGGGTTCGCGGCGCTAAAATAGTTCGCGGCGCGCAAAAGTTTCTGCCAAGAGGTTCGCGGCGCGTACAAGGGGATCGCGGCGCGACTGGCGATTTTCAGAAACCCCAAAACCCAGAAACAGCATACGAAACTCACTCAAAATTCCCCAAATTTAACCCAATTATGTTGATAAACATTGCATATTTCGAACAACCACAGAATACATGATATACACACAAATACAACACATATTACGGGTCTTATAACATCATACCAACATCAAACATCAACTAAGCACATTTCAATCCATCAATTTATGCATATGTTCATAAAAATCTAACCTTTCTATGTTCTTCCATGAAATTGCAAAGATGAAGAGATAATCACAACAAAACACATTACCCAATCATATAACCTATAAGAACTTGTATTCAAACCCTTACCTCTTGAATTTCTCCTCCTAACTTCAAGAATCTCACAATCCTCTTCTCTTGTCTCTTCCACTATTTTGCCTCTTTTCTCTTCTCTCCTCTTCTTTCTATCTTTCTATCTAATTTAGGTTAACTCACAAATACCTTCTAACTCTCATTATTTCATTTGGGCTTAACCCACCTAATACTCTTTCTCACTCAACTAGGCCCATTTAGCTAATTCCAAACAAAATTCTACCACTCATTAATTAGGTAAATAACACATTACCACAAAATCAAATAATTATTATTCAAACAATAATTAAATAAACACATAAACAATGCCAATTATCAAATAATCCTAATTAATTAAAATGATAATAAAAATAGGATGTTACACTTTCCATCAAGGTGCAGCAGGCCATGATTTAGAAAGATGTTTCCCTCTGAAGGAAAGAGTTCAAGAGTTGGTGAGATCAAAGATGCTCTCTTTCAAGGATATGGGTCCCGATGTTGTCACTAATCCTTTGCCAGAACAGAGTGGCTGAAGACAGATCAAAGCCAGATATTCCTAAAGCCAAGTGTTTCAGACGAGATAGCTCATCTTTGTTGCTGATTAGTCACTAGGCCTTGTTTCTGTACTGTTTGCATTTCCTTTATTGTGTTGTTTAATTTTAGACTTTGTTTGTTTCTGAATGGTGATTTTAATGAAATGAGCATTGTATATTTTGAATTCATTCACATACATTATGTCTATGCTTTCTTTTACAAAACTTTTTCTTCCATTTTCTTTCTCTATCAAACTTGTGTTTTATACAAAGGTTGGAGGGAGGATGATGACAACGAAATACCCAAGTTGTTGATTTGTATGCTTTCAAATAAAACTTTGTTGATGATGTACAGGCATTGTTTCAATTCCCAAACACTGGAGAAATAAGGAAGTTAATCCCTTGTCAACCCCTCTGAGCCTTCGAAGTTGGTGTTTCTTTCTGTACGAAAAACCCGCATTTTTAACCTGGGGCAGGGTAGTTCTCAGTTAATTTGGCTGTGCATTCTATTTTAAGAGAATCATTCAGTACACCTTTTAACAAAGGTTTCAATCACAAGCTTTCCTCCGCATACATCAAAGAAATGTTGGAGATGCCAATCAAAAGCCAATGATGGTTCATCAATCATTAAGCAAGGCAGTCACTATCTTTCAAAAAAATGAAAAAACATATATACAAAGATAAGCCTGCTAAGTCAAAACCATAAAATGACTTAGGCAAAAATAAGGGCATCCCGCTGACTGTAAGATCAAAAATAAACAGTTCAGGCAAAAGTTAGGGATATCAAAAGAAAAAGATGAAAAAAGAGAAGTCAATAAATTCCTCAAGCAACAAAATGTTGTGACAACAAAAAGGAAGAAATGACTGCAATCTCAAAAGTTCTCTTTGCTTGTGAACTATCATCATTATCAAGGGTGCAATTCCAGAAGCCTCTTGGAACCTGAATGCATAAGTTGAGTTAACTGAGTTGTAAGACTGGAGATCATCACGAAGGGGGTGGGAACAATCAAATTTTGAGCCTTATATCCTTTGTTTCTTAAACCGTGAACCTGGCCACGTTACAACCTTTAAAAGACCTAATTGAAGCAAGGTTTATTTTGAAAGCATACTACAACAAGGTTGCGTAAGCTGACTCCCATGAGATTTTCCAATCATTTGTTTTGATATCATGCCTTTGCTTTATCTTTCACTTTGAATGTCTTAACCCTTTGTTTTTACCAATGATTCCATTTCCTTTACATCAATAACATCATTCTAATAATGACTTTGATTTCAAAAAATATTCTTTGAGCATTGCATTAAAATTACCATTCTTGAATGAACATTTTATTTTCAAGTAAGCACTCATTTTTCAGGAAGTTCAAACAGTCGAGAAACTTGATCAGTGATCCTATCAGTGGCACGTTATTTCAAGATCCTGTTGTTCAGATGTTCAGTCAAGATTTGTTGATCAGAATATCCTTTCAAGACTTATACTGGGGCAAGCCATCCCAGCATGCATTTCAAGAATTGAAGCCATGATCAGTTCATCCCTAGTACAGTTCAAGTGAAGCCATGATCAATTAACTTGCAACGATTAGTCAATCAGGGGCAATATTCTTCAGCAATCCCCAAGCAGTTTTATCAGCCCTCCTCAAAGGATCATCGTTTTGATACAGTTACCGGTGTAATAGAAGTGTGTTTAAGCATCTTCTTCCCAAGCAGAGTTGGCAGAGTTCTCGTGTTGAGGAATCAGAGTTTTAATCTTGCCTCACAAAAGAGTCTCCCTCAGTTGTCACAAACAATTGCATTGCATTGATCATATATCGTGCATAGAAAAATTCAACATCATGCATTGAAAAAAAAATTTTACTCATTTGCATTTTCTGAGGTCCTGTTGCTATCAACATCTTCACCTTGAGATCAAAGTCCAACTTACTTGGCACCTATCCAAAACAGATACTTGTTTGTCTTGTTCGTCTATTGTTGTTCCTTGATGTGTCTTTCTTTATTCAGTGTCATTCCTGGATATTGTGGTCTCTTTCTTCATTCAGTGTCATTCCTGAAAGATTTCGACCATGTTTTATCTTGATTGTCTCCAGTCATGCTTTATCTTGATCGCTTTCAACCGTGTTTTATCTTGGTTACCTTCAATCACGTTTTACCTTGATTGTCATTTGATGTTATCCAGTCATGTTTTACCTTGATTATCCCTTAATGACATCCAATCATGTTTTGCCTTGATGGACCTGTGATGATTATCTAATCATGTTTTACCTTGATTATCCGTTGATGATTATCCAATCATGTTTTACCTTGATTATCCTTTGACGATATCCAATCACGTTTTACCTTGATTGTCAGTTGGTGTTGCCCAATCACGTTTTACCTTGATTGTCATTCGATGTTGCCCAATCACATTTTACCTTGGTTGTCATTTGATGTTGTCCAATCATGTTTTACCTTGATATTTATTTGATGTAGCCACATTCATGTAGGCCTCAGATACTCTCTTCTCGAAGTTCAATCATGTTTTATCTTGAAAGCTTCTGTCGACTGTTTCTTTCTTTTGTGAAGTCCGATTCTATTCCTAGATGACGTATACCTTTTCCCCAGTGGAATCCTTTCTTATCTCCCCAGTGGTGTTATACTCCTCTCTATTCTATAATCATACTTGATGCATCCATTAGCATCGCATCATACCTTAGGTTCAAAAATTGTGTGTTTTATATTTAAGTCTCTTCAATTACGTCGAGCTGAGGATTTTAACCCTCACATCTCCGGATAGAAGAAACTTAAATAGGGGCATCTGTCATACCCCAATTTTTGACCCTAAGATCACACATCATTTGCATACCAATCATCAATCAAGAGTTTCATCTTAAATCTCTACTTGTGGTGTTATGCTCAATTCATCTGAAAGGGAATCATCAAGCACCCATGTTTAGTCTTGTATATATTGTTTTACTAACCAAAATACCAAAAATATAGCCTTGTGCTTTTGTATGTTTGTGTTTTGTAGGTACCAAGTCATAACATCCATCAAAAGGAGCATTTTTCAACATTTTCACTATGCAAATCGATTTGCATAAGGTGTAAATCGATTTACACAACTGTTTCTGCACCAGATTTGCTTCTGCCATCAGTGCAAATCGATTTGCATAAGACAGCAATCGATTTGCATAACTGTTTTTGCCCCAGATTTTGCCTTTTTCAGCTATGTAAATAGATTTGCATAAAGCGTAAATCGATTGCACCAGCACGAATTTGGAAAAATGAAGGCAAATTTCAGCTTTTGAAAGTGTTGACATCATTTGCAAGCATGGGAAGCATGACTTAGTTCTCACATTGGATTTCCTACATCATTTTATCATGAGCCCTCATGTGATTGCATCAAGACCATTGAATTTCATTTTTGGCTCCAAAACCTTTCTCCAAGCCTAATTCTATTTTCCAATCCTAACTCCAAGCCACAAAAATTCCCAAGCCTAGCTCCTATAAATTGAGGCATTCCCCTCTTCATTTTTCAAGCTTTGATAGCCAAGAAACTTATTGCAAATTCTCTCCTCATCTCTTCCAAACCCATCACTCAAAGCTCTTTTTCTTCCACACAAATTAGTGAGTCACATCTTGAACCTCACTAATTTAGAGCTAAACCTCAACATAAACACTACTTTTCTTCATTAATTGTGAGAGATCAAGGCTTGTGGTTGTGTGTTCTTGAAGAAGATTCAAAGTTTGTGAAAGATTTGGTAAAATTCTAGATCCAATCCATAATTCAAGATGTTATCCATTGTTGTTTATGCTTGATGCACCTTTGGTGCTATATTGATGAGATTTGCTTGCTTACTTGATACATTTTCGTGCACAAATTGATCCAAGATCACAAGGTGTTTGGTTTTATGTTTAAACAAGTTTTCTTCTCTTTATTTGCTGTTTTTTTTGAAAACTGTGTTGTGCAAATCGATTTACACAACTGGAAACTGCGCAGATTTTGAAAACAGAGTTATGCAAATCGATTTACACTCTGTGCAAATCGATTTACACTGGGCAGAATGCTGATTTTTGTGGTTTTTGACTTGTTTTTGGTTCTAACTCATCTTCTACTCCTTTCTTTTGATATTTTCTTTGAATCACAAGTTAGAGGCCTAATTTCTCTATAATTTCAATGGACTTAGGGCGTCGATAGGATGAGAATCCAAATCCGCAAAATTAAGTGATTGAAATTATGGATGAAAGGAGCCTTTGATGTGGTTCCATCTTTATTTCTTTTTCTTTTGATCGATGAAAGTCTTAACACCTTGAGAATTCTTATGGATTCTTGGTAAAGACGAGATCGCTCCCTATTTTTCTTTTCGTGCGGTATTGCTTTCGGAGAGTGATCTACATATCGCTTCTCTCGCATGCATTAGCACATAAAGTTTTGACCGGCCTCGTTGTAGGGTGATTTCTACATAAATCACTTGGCGATCTGCTTAACATAGCGCAATATTTCGTGTCCCGAATCAAAAGGATCAAATATGGAAGAGAATTGTATGCGGTTGATTTAAGACTTGTGGAGGTTTTTATCGTGTAGTCGCTATGATTTTATCAAGCTTATGATAAACCCCATTGAATTTAAATCCGAGAACATCATTCACTCACCATCGATCTTTATTACTAACTTTGATAACATACTTGACAAGTTTCAAGATGGTTATCTTTAACATCTAACAATTGACTTTAATTTCCGCAATTTACTATACCGCTCTTTATATTTATCGCTTTATCGCTTTATTTTATCATTTCATCATATTTACATTCCGCCATTTTCCTTTTGTCCATTTGGACGTATGTTTATGCTTCTGCTATTTTTCTTTTGTCCACTTGGACCATACTTTATTTTTATGCTAAAACACTAATAAATAACAAAAATCTAAAAAAACATTTAATGTTCTCTTTTGGACTATTGGTTACTATCCCGAGCATTTTGGAGATTCGGACTTATGGACTTAGTACCTCTGGACCCTTATTCTGTTATTACTCTGCTGTTTTTCTGTCTGTCTGGCATTGGATTGTTGTTTGTTTGTATGTGCAGGTACTTCCTTGAAAGACCTTGATGGTTAATTCCAAGGCATTGATATAAGGATTTTACCCGAAAACAGCCGATACTCTGCCCGATTTTTGTCAGAATTTTTATGTGCTTAATGCAAATTGGTGCTAAAATAATAAGTTCATCTGGATCCCCAAGTGGTAATTTTTGGTTTGGTAATGATAAGTCCAAAGGATGGGAAATCTACCTTGACTCATAATGTCAAGTGTTGGCTTCTTTCTTCGGTTAGACCGTTTCTCTCCTTAGCTTTTATTTTACGCAATAGGAATAGCCTCTTCATCTCCTCCCACTTCTTAAATTTTCAAAATCTTCTCTCTTTTTTTACAAAACCTTCTTATGTTTGCAATCATTTTCAAAACGTTTTCTTTAAAAATATCTTTTGCCCTTAGTGGCCTTTTTCTTCAAAGTTTAGACATTGTTAATTGTCGAAACGAGTGGTTATACCCCACGATTTTGAAATTGATTGATATAATGAGATCTTTTCCGCGTGAGAGAGCTAGTGGCATACTCGTCGATTTTATCCGAGTTGGAGCCCTTCTTTCATTAGCGATGCAAAGAACTCGTTTGTTCTCATGCTCAAGATCAATGGCTGAGTATTTCTCTTCAACGACGATAAAGTGTTTATTCATTTTAAAAATGTTTTCCCTTTAAGCGGAACTACATTAGCTCTGACTTCTCCATTGCACCGAGGAGGTATGTAGGCACAAGGCTTAACCTCTTGCCGAGCTTATTTTAAAAAATAAAACAAACCCTTTTTAGCACACACGACACAGATTTTCAAAAAGGTTCCTGTGGAGTACCACATATATGAGGGGTGCTTAAAACCTTCCCCTTGTATAAACAACACCCGTACCTAAGATCTCTTCTTTTTGTTTTAAAAAACAAACTTTGGGTTTTATTCGTTCTTTTCCCTTTTCCTTTGAAAAAATAAAGCGCGGTGGCGACTTTCACTGGAATATTGAGTCGAGTCAATATAATGGCTTCAATCTCAGATTTTCCCCGCTACACTAATTACTATTACAACCCAAATGGAAGTTAAAATATACAAGAATTGAGTAAAATTGCAAAATGTCCATAATAATGGTCCAGCACCTCAAAGTGTACCTCACAATCAAAACAAAATGTTAGTACGGATATAAATAAAATGATGTATGATAGATGATAAGAAATACTAACAAATATTAATGACGATTATCGAAAAAAATACAAAATTAAACATATTAACTTCTAACATGAAAAAGACTAATTAAAATATTCTGGTGTTTTCAATATCTAATAAAAAATTAATTAGAAAAACTTAATTAAATATTAAATAGAAAATAAGAGGCTAATAGAAATAAGAGATGTTTGTATTAAAAACTAAATAAAAGAATTTAGACGTCAACAATTCAATCAATAAAGAAAAAACATAAAACAATTAAAAGTTAATAAGAAATGTAAGAAAAAGAAGTGCTAGCCCATTACACCTGCAAAAACAGAAGAAGAAGAAAAACGTTGCCATCAGAGGAAAATCGGGTTGGGCTCGTTGCAAACAAGAATTCGGTTGGGCCTCATGAAGCTTGGCCCAAACTAAACAAACTAGCCAAGGGGAGGTGTACATAAGTAGTGGACCAGTTGGGCTGGAACAACCATTGAAGCCCATCAATAAAAACCTAAATTTAACAAACTAGCCAACGGGAGGTGTACATAAGTAGTAGATGTCGGATTTGTGACAGTTCGGGTTTGGTCCGATTTTGGCTCTGGTGTTGCTCTGAATGTTGCGACGTTCGAAGGCCGCAGGTACTGCCGCAGTGGCTGTTGTTGAGATCGGATTTTCTGAAAGGCTTCTTCGGAGATCCGTTGCCGGTGCTGCTCCTTGCGGCCGGTGGCGACGAACAGGGGCGGTGGCTTCACACGGATCCGATGAGTCAGTGGTGGAAGTAACTCCATCGGAGGGGAAGTCCGATGCTGCGTATTGCGGAACAACAACAAGGATTTCTCTTCTTTGCCGTGTCGTCTTTGATTTCCATTATTTTGTCACTGTGGCACTGTTGTAAAAAGAAACAAGAAATTGTTATGCTCATGGTGAGATTTTGTGAAGTTTATGGATTGATTTCTTTTTACTGAGAATTTGTTGTTGTGTTGGAATGGATTATGGTGAAGAGGTTTGTGTTTTGATAACAGTGAAATTGTATGATTTTTCTTCATAGATTTATTGTTAAAACAAAAGTGAAATATAGTGCTTATTATAACATGTGTTAACAAAAGTGATTAGCAAAAAGATAATAGTATCCGAAAAAAACTGATGAATATTATTTATGTATTCGTGATGAACTATGAAGCACGGACACCTCTAAGAGTAGGCGTGTCGCGGTTTCCGCCACGCGTCAGTGTCCGACACTTTTATGACACTCATATGACACGTGTCGGAAAAGTTATACAAGTGTCAGAAAAGTCAGAGAAGTGTCACCTGAAAAAATAGATTTTTTCATTGTTTTGACACTCTTTAAATCGATGTTGGACACTCGTATTACACTCATACAACACTTGTAGAACAATTTAGACAAGTTTTTCCAAAAAAAATAGTTTTCAACATACCTTACACATCTTTTGAACATGTATTGAATCAATATTATCAATGAAAAATTGAAGACATTAATTTTCATTAGAATATTTTTAACTCTTTTATTAATAGATAGATAAATGAAGCTTAAATACTATTGTATATGTAGCGGTGTCGGTGTCTTATGTTTTTGATATTATCGGTGTCAGAGTGTCCGTGTCGTGTCGTGTCGCAGTGTCCGTGTCAGAGTCCATGCTTCATAGGTGATGAATAAGGTATCTCTGTATGTGGAAGAAGTGTAGTGTGAATTGACTAAATGAACAAAAAGTTTGAATCTAAAAAAAGTTTGACGTGTGGAAAAATATACCATGGATTATTTTAGGGTCTGTTTGGTTCAAATAAATGGGAGGGGAGGGGAGGGGAGAGGAGGGGAGGGAATTTTGGTAATTATATATATGTTTGGTTCAAACGAGGGGAGGGGAGGGGAGGGAAGAGATTTCGTTTAAAAATATGTTTGGTTCACGAAGGGAGGGGAGGGATTTTAATAATAATTTACAATTTTATCCTTGTAATTTTATATAAGTGATATGATATTCAATTGTAAAAATTTCATAAATATTTTCTTAGAAATAATATTTGTATAACTGAGTGATTAAAAAGTCATAACTTATAGTATAATGTTAAAAAAATTAAGTACACTTGATTCGTATTATAACTCTCGACACAAAATAAACTATGCGTTGATAACAACTTTTGAATACATAAAATAAATTATAATAAAAAACAAAAAATTATAGTAGTTATAATTTTTATTAATTAAAAAAATAAAAAATAATTTGAAGGTGAAAAATAATTATAATAAGTTGATGGAATTGGAAGCAATAGAGAAAAAATCACAAAAAGAAAAGTAGGAACATGAAAGAAAATAATATTTTAAAAATAATAAAATAAAATTGAGGATATTTTAGTAAATATATTAATTTAATTAATATTACAAGTTAGATCCCCTCCCCTCCGAATCCCCCCGATTTGGAGGAACGCAAAAAATGTCATTTGGAGGGATTTTGCTCCCCTCCCCTCCCCTCCTAAAAATTGAACCAAACACATTTCATTTTAAATATTCCCTCCCCTCCCCTCCCCTCGCTCTACCTCGAACCAAACACACCCTTAAGGAATAGGACATCTATTTACAATATTTCTGTATATAATTGTTAGTGTAAAAACATTTAGCCTAATTGTTGATACAAAAATATAATTAAAAAAAACAAATAACCATCAGGTAAACATCATATGGTTAAAAATCGAAAATAAGAGGGCGGACTCATATATAAATCATCGGCCAATGGCCAAAAAGTTAGTATAAAAACATGCCGGTAAAGATCATTTTGACGAAAGGAGGCATCAGGTGTCATCATTGGCCAATGCAAGGTTTTAAAAAAATTTAGAAATTATTTGTGTAAAAAGCTTTAAAAAAAATGTGAATGAAATCGTGAGAGTTTCTGTGAAAATAGTTTTAAAAAGATGAAAATGCACCAACCAGGAGTTGAACCGGTGACCTTTTGCTTGCAAGCCTTACTTCATAATCAACTAAGCTATGTTATTTATTTGAAATAAAAAGCCAATTGAAAGTGTATGAAGCATCGACCAATATTTTCTATTTATTAAAATATAAGCAATTTAAGAGTAAATTACTATATTTTAAAATAGACTTTAAATCGAATATTTATAAAATTCAGGATGTCTATGTAAATGAATCAAGATTTTATAAAAATCAAATTTAAAAAATAATTTCGAAAATTTTTGTCACTGAAAGTGTGGACAAATTTTGGGGTATGACAGCTGCCCCTGTTCAATCTTCTTAAACCTGAAGAGGTAGATTGACATGTTCGCCATTCGGGATCTGAAGGTGGAAGGGGATTGAACACTAAAATACCCAAAAATTTACGCTTGCTGGTGTTGAAGATATTATTATCGGAGATGGGCTTAAAGATGCCATCCAGATATTGAGAGATTGTTGTCAGGGATGGGCTTAAAAATGCCATCCTGGGTAGATACTTAGGATGAGTCGTACGTCAGACCGGATCCAGTGTATTGGTGAGTGTCAGAATACATCTTCGTGTCGATTGTATCTGTCTTGTTTTTTTATTATATCCGCACCGTCCGAGGTGGTTGGATTACGTCTGGAGGTTGATCGTCTTCGCACCATCCGAGGTGGCTGAATTAGATCTAAGAGTTGACTGTATCCGCACCGTCCGAGGTGGTTGGATTACATCTGAAGGATGATCATGTCTACACCGTTCATGGTGATAGAATTAGATCTTTGAAGGTCGATCGTGTTAGCACCATCCGAGGTGGCAGAATTAGATCTGAAGGATGATCATGTCAACACCATTCGTGATGATAGAATTAGATCTTCGAATGTCGATCGTGTCAGCACCGTTCGTAGTACCTGAATTAGATCTTGGAAAGATGATCGTGTCTACACCGTTCGTGATGATAGAATTAGATCTTTGAATATTGATCGTGTCAGCACCGTTTGTAGTAGCTGAATTAGATCTTGGAAAAATGATCGTGTCTACACCGTTCGCGATGATAGAATTAGATCTTTAAATATTGATCGTGTCAGCACCGTTCGTAGTAAGTGAATTAGATCTTGGAAAGATGACTGTGTCTACACCTATCTACATTCCCCCTAAAAAATACCCAACAAAAACGCATAAAATATCTAATAAATTTCATACTCTTAAAAAGTAGAGAAAGGTGAGCATCCTTGCATTTGGATCTAGTTCACAACTATCTACATCAAAAAACACCAATCAATTCAATTTTCTTTTCTCTTTAGGAACATGTTAATTCCTTTTCATGACAATTGTGTAAGTCTCCAAAGGTCGAGCAGCAGTGGAATGTGATGTTTAACATCGTTCATCTAAAAAACTTACAAAAATTTGTAAGCCGAACTACGGCTGCTCTGATTGCTTAAAAGGGATACATAGGCATTGGGTCGCGGGGCCTAAACGGGCATAATCTTGTATATATTTCTTTCTTTTCCCCGTGTTTCTTTTCTCTTCCTTTTTCGTGCTTTTCCCTTTAGCTTTAGGTTTAGACTTTTAGATAACGCCCATAGATTTAGACTAACAAGAGCGGATCCCGTCGAGTACGACGGACGTGAGGAGTGATAACCCATTCTCCTTACGTAACCGACACCCTTACCCTTTCTCTTGGTCGTAAGACCTTTGTTTGTTTTTCCCTATAGGTTTTACTCGATGTTTTTCCTTTCCCATCTCTTGGGATAAATAAATAATCGATGGCGAATTCATTGATTTTTAATCCGATGATTTTGATCCGGTTGTCACATCAATCAATTATGGAAGCATAAACAAAGGAAGCTCAGAAACTACAGGAGGCCAAAAAATAAAGCAGAATCTTGAGGACATAAGAAGCCTAGCAGAAAAAGCATTGTCTGCTATGAATGTAAAGAACCAGGACACTTTAAGAATGACTGTCCCAAGCTGCAGAGAGAAAGGCCAAAGAAAAAATTTGAAAAGAAGAAAAGTTTGATGGCCATATAGGATGATTCAGAATCTTCTGAAGCTGAATCTGACTTAGAAGATGAACATGCCAACTTAGCATTAATGGCTACCATAGGAGATGACTCTGGCCCTGAATCAGAAACTGATGAGGTATTCTCTGAACTTACTAGAGATGAGCTTGTAGTAAGCTTATCAGAACTTCTGGAAATCCATAGTAAACTCATAATCAAATACAAGAGACTTAAAAATAGTTTTGTAGTTGAAACTGAGAAGCGTAAAGCAGTAAATTCTGAACTTAAAGAAAGTAATCTTAAACTCATAGAGGAATTAAAAATTCAAAAAATCTCTAATTCAGATACTGCTTCAAGTTCGAAAGATATTCTAAAAGAATATGACTCTAGTTTTCAAAAATTTCTTGCTAGAAGCATAGACAGAAGCAAAATGGCTTCAATGATATATGGTGTTAGCAAAAACAACAGAAAAGGAATTGGTTATGAAACACTTAAAGGGAAAGAACCATATCAAACTAAACCTATTGATGATATGGTTATTACATATAAACCTTTACACACCCAATTTGAATTTGGTCACACACATGACATTAAATACACTTCTTATCCTGAAAACTTTCATGTTAGACCTAAGTTCAAACAGAACTTTAGGCACACTAACACCAAAGGACCCAAAAAGATGTGGGTACCTAAGGAGAAAATAATATATGTTGCAGATGTCCTTAGCAGCACAGTTGAAACACTAGTCATGGTACCTGGACTCTGGATGCTCATGACACATGATGGGAAGAAAGTCTATGTTCCAAAGCCTGAAGCTTAAATTTGGAGGAGATGTTAGATTTGGAGGAAGTCAAAAAGGAAATATGATTGGTTTTGGAACTGTTGGAAACGGTAATTCTCCCTCCATAACTAATGTTTTGTTAGTAGAAGGATTAACATATAACTTGTTGTCCATAAGTCAATTAAGTGACAATGGCTAATGTTCGAGAGACTACCGATAAAGTGAAGTTTATTCGTGAGAAGATGAAGACTTCTCAAAGTAGGTAGAAAAGTTATCATGACAAGAGAAGGAAAGATTTGGAATTTCAGGCGGGTGATCATGTATTTTTGAGAGTCACGCCGGTGACCGTTGTGGGACGAGCATTGAAGTCTAAGAAGCTCAATCCTCGTTTCATTGGACCGTATCAGATTTTGGATAAGGTTGGAAATATGGCGTATAGGATGGCGTTACCACTGAATCTTTCGAATTTGCATGATGTGTTTCATGTGTCGCAACTTCGGAAGTATATTTATGATCCTTCTCATGTGATTCATATGGATGATGTGCAAGTATGAGATAATCTCACGGTGGAGACTATATCGGTACAGATTGAGAATCGTGAAACGAAGACGCTTAGAAGAAAAGGGATTGCTTTAGTGAAGGTATTTTGGTCGGGAGCTACCAGAGAGAGTTTGACATGGGAGTTGGGAAGCAAGATGCAAGAGTCGTATCCTGAGTTGTTTGATTGAGGTAAATTTTTGAGGAAGAAAATATTCTAAGTGGGGGAGAGTTGTAACAACTATTTTTTTTTAAATTATTTATGTTATTATGTGTTGTGTGAATTAATTGATGGTTATGTGAATTATGTGTTAATTATGTGCTTAATTGACATTATGTTATTTTATTGGGAATTATTAGTAAATACCATGAGTTATTAAAACTATTAGTAACTGGGCCTAAGTTAGAATTTGTAATTGAGAGGTGCTAATTAGAGTCCATTAGCATTATGAGAAGTTAGTAAGGGTTTAACAAAACAAGGGAATTCAGAGAATAGAAATTAGAATTTGCTTTTGGAGAAAGAAGAGAAAGAGAGAAGAGAGGAGGAGGAGAAAGCTAAGTCAAATCCCAAGATTGAAGATTAGAGTTGTCTTCAATCCAAACCTAAGGTAATGGTGGGATTCTTTCATGATAAGGGATTGTATGATGGTGTAGCGGGGAAAATCTGAGATCGAAGCCATTGGATTGACTTGACTCATTATTTTAGTGAAAGTCGCCACTGCGCTTTATTGTTTCCAAAGAAAATGGGAAAAGAGTGAAATAAACCCAAAGTTTGTTTTTAAAACAAAAATAGATCTTAGTTACGGGTGTTGATTATACAAGGGAAAGGTTTTAAGCACCCCTCATATCTGTGGTAATCCACAGGAACCTTTTTTAAAATCTGTGTTTATTAAAAGATATTGTGTGCGAAAGGAAAGGTTTGTTTGATTTTTAAAATAAGCTCGGCAAGACATTACATCTTGTGCCTACATACCTCCTCGGTGCAATGGAGAAGTCAGAGCTAATGTAATTCAACTTAAAAGGGACGATTTTTTAAAAGGAATAAACACTTTATCATCGTCGGAGAGAATACTCAGCCATTGATTTTTAATATGAGAACAAATGGATTCTTTGCATCACAAATGAAAGAATGGATCCAACTTGGATAAAATCAACAAGTATGCCACTAGCTCTCTCAAGTGGAAAAGATTCCATCATATCAATTAATATCAAAATCGTGGGGTATCGCAAATCACTACAACAATTAATCGTGTCTAAACTTTAAAAGGAATGCCAACAAGGGCAAAAGATATTTTAAAGAAAGATTTTTAAAAGTGTTTTCAAACATAAGAAGATTTTGGAAAAAGGGAGAAGATTTTAAAAATCTAAGAATTGGGAGGAGATGAAGGGACTATCCTAGAGCGTAAAAGAAAAGCTAAGAAAAAAGAACGATCTAACCATAATAAGAAGCCAACGCTTGACATTAAGAGTCAAGGTAGATTTCCCATCCTTTGAACTACCAATGTTAAGCCAACACATTACCACTTGGGGACCCAGATGAACTTGAATATCTTTAGCACAACTTGCACCAAGCCTTTAGAACACATTACAAATTTATGACGAAAACTGGGCAGAGTAACAGTTGTATATGGGTGAATTCTTTATCATGACGCCTTGGAATTAACCATCGAGGGCTTTTAAAGAAACACCTGCATACACAAATAGAAAACAATATGATTCCTTGGAGTAAACTCCAAAGACTTTCAGACAGAATAACAACAGGATAACAAGGTCTAGAGGTGCTAAGTTCAACAAGTCCAAGTCTCCAAAATGCTCGGGATAGTAACCAATATTCCATAAAGAGAGCCTTAATTCCTTTTTTTATTGTTTATGTTGATTATTAGTGTTTTAGTACCAAAATGAAAATATGGTCCAAATGGTCAAAAGGAAAATAGCGGAAACATAAACAAATGTCCAAATGGACAAAGGGAAAATAGAGGAAACATAAACAAACGTCCAAATGGACAAAAGGAAAATAGCGGAAACATAAACATGATGAATGATAAAATGAAGCATAAAACGAGAAATATAAAGAGCAATATTATAAAGTGCGGAAATTAAAGTCAATTGTTAATTATTAGCAAGATGACCATCTTGAAACTTATCAAGTATATCATCGAAATTTTATTAATGAAGATCGATGGTGAATGAATGATGATCTCGGGTTTAAATTCAATGAAAGTTCATTTGAAGCTTGATAAAATTATAGCGACTGCACGATAAACTTTCATAAGTCTTAAACCAACCGCATACAATCTCTTCCATATTGGATCTCTTTCGATTTACAGACAACGTTGCGCTATGTTAAGAAGATCGCCAAGTGACTTATGTAGAAGTCACCCTACAACGAGGCCGGTCAACAATCTTTGTGCTAATGCATGCGAGAGAAACGATATATAGATCATTCTCCCAAAGCAATACCGCACGAAAAGAAAATAGGTAGCGGTCTCATCTTCATCAAGAATCCAAAAGAATTTCAATGATATTGAAGATTTTCATCGACCAAAATAAAAAGAAATAAAAGATGGAATCACATTAAAGGTTCCTTCCATTTTCAAGTTCAATCACTTAATATTGCAGATTAGGATTTTCATCCCATCAATGCCCTAAGTCCATTGACATTGAAGAGGAATTAGACCTCTAAACTTGTAATTCAAAGAAAATATCAAAAGAATGGAGTAGGAGAAGAGTTAGAACCAAAAACAATTTTAAAAGGCAAAAAAGCATAATGCTGTCAGGAAACGGGTTTCCTATACACGTTTTGTACAAAATCTGGCAAAAAAAAGTTAGGGAAATCGATTTCCTCAAATAGGGATCCTGCACGAAATTTTTAGAAAATCAGCATTTTAAGAGAGAAGACTTTGCTCAAACATAACATCAAACACCTTATGATCTTGGATACAATTGTGCACGAAAATCCATCAAATAACAAGTAATTGACACCAATATAACACCAAAGGTGTAGCAAACACAATCAACAATAGACCACATCTTGAAGAATGAAATGGATCTAGAGATTTACCAATTCTTGCACAAACTTTAAATCTACTTCAAGAACAACCACCAAATGCCTTGATCTATCAACAATGGGAGAAGAATGTATGTTTGGATGAAGGTTTAACTCAAAGATTAGTGAGATTCAATGTGAATCTCTAACTTTTGTGAGAAAATAACTTTAAGTGATTTGGGAAGGAATGGGAATAGAAAAATGCAAGAGTGTCTTTGGCTCTCAAAGCTTGGTAAATGAAGAGGCAAAGGCCTCTATTTATAGAATTGGAAGTGAGGGTAGTGGAAAATTGGTCATTGTCCCTTTTGTGATTAATTTGAGTTTAATTGGTAAAATGGGGTTAAAATGAGTTTAACGAAAGAAATTAATTATGGTGATGAGGTGGAGTATTGGTAATGACAATGAATAATCAAGGAAATGCGATTGGTGCCAAAATGATGGCATGTTTCTCTCTTTATTTTTCAAATTTTGTCCACGGAAATCAATTTCCCCTGTGGGTAAATCGATTTGCACGGTGAAATTTTCAAAAAAAAAATCTTCTTTGAACTGCTTTGGTTCTTGATCAACTTCTTTCCTGTAAAACACAAACAAAAGAAACAAAATGCATATTTTTAGATTTTAGATAGTATAAAATAAATTAAAAAAATATATGTGCTTGATGGTTCCCCTTAGAGATGAAGTAAGCATAACACCAAAATAAGAGCTTTAAGATGGAGCTCTTGATTAATGATTGAGATGCAAATGATGTATGATCTTAGGGTTAAAAATTGGGGTATGACATATGGTAATTATGGTGGGGTTTTGATTATATGTTGGTTTTACATGAATGTGTGAATTGAAATTGTTAGGGGGCAAAAATGGTGAGCTCTTGATTAAGGATTACTTCCACCGGGCGAAAATGTCCTGTTTTGTGAAAATTCAAATTGTCATAACTTTTGATCCGTAACTCCTTTTTAAGCGCCGTTTGAATCTCCGTAAAGCTAAAATCAGTGCCTATCTAATGAAATTGATTTGAACTAATTGTTGAGAACTTTCTTGAATTGTATTTTCTAATTTAATGATGTTTTGTGAAGTCGAATATTTGCGTATGTTTGTATTTCGTAAAGACGTGATTGAGATGTAATAAGTTATTATCATAGTAATGATATGGTTGTTGCCATAGAACCTTGGCATTAAGTTGATGTTGTTTAGATGATGTTGTGACGTGTTATTTATGTTGTATTTATGGGTGTGCATTATTTGAGTCGCATCCATTGCATTGTTTGAGATAACCCAAGTGGCAAATCTTTGAGACGGCCTTAATGGCAAATGTTTGAGACGGCCCAAGTGGCAAATATTTGAGACGGAAGTTTTAATCCAATGGTACCACATGCATGTGCATAAAATCTAGTCGCATATTGAGTTGCATTTTGAATGGTTGGGTCTATGATGTGAATGTTATGATGTATTGATGATATAGTTGTGCTTTTGAATATGTTATTATATATAGTTAATAACATTGTCTTTATGATGAGAAGTGGTGAGCGATGTATGATCTTTCTTCGCTATAAGTATTATCATATGTTCCTTTATACTGTTTGATATCTCACCCCTTTAGTTTGAATGTTACCCTTTGGTTGTAACGTGCAGGTAACAACGAGGAGTATCCGTTTACCTTTGCAGCTTGAATCGATGTCTATTGCTCTGATACGTAGCACTCGGGGGATTTGTCGTTTACTTGCTTTATGTCGTTATGCATGATTGGATTTTGTTATCATTTATGGAGACATGTTGTTTAGTCGTTGGCATGTTGCCACAAATTTTATAACTTGAAGTTTATAAGTTTTGTGAATTCCGCTGCGATGTTTAAAAGTTATTTTGATTTTGAATGACTATTGGATTATGATTCCTCCGTTGATTGTGTTATGTATCTTTATTAGTGAGATTGCATGAGATTTTGTTTAAGTTGAAAATGTGACGCCTCAAATGTGTTGTTGTCTTGGGATTTTGCACTCTGATTTCTTATTAAATTGCGGGGTATATTTGGGGTGTTACAGAGTTAGGTGCCATTATGGTAAACCATTTGAACGCATTCTTAGTTAACGAACTAGGAAAATATCTCATTTTCAAAACCTCATCGTTGGCAATGTTGCCAGCCTCTATTTTGGATCTAGCCACGTGTTCGACGGTCGACTCATTCGCTTCCCTAACGAACTTAGTAAATTTTGGTACCTTACACCCCCTAGGTATCTTTGCCTGTCGAATGTAATCAAGCAAAGGTGAGGAGTAGTTAGGCCTGTGCAAGCCAACATTAAGCCCACTGCGTGCTAAGACCTCTTCAACCACGTTTGTTATATTATTACACCCCAACATGTTGTTGGCGTTTCTAAGCACTCTATCTGCGTCTTGGTACATCTTAAATACCATTGTCCTAGGCTCGCATTGTTCATTGAGTTCCTCGTCTTCATAAGTGACTGGCTCTACTACGCGAGGTCTAAAGGGACACTCTTGGTTACCTAAAGGTATGTCAGCTTCTGGTCGATCAGTGTTCGACCCTAATGATCAATGACGCGTATGAACTAGTTGAACTCCAAACTACTCAAGCCTCCTGCCTATTTGGTCAACCATGGGGTTGAAGATAACTCCTATTTGTTGAGTTAAGTTATGTACTAACTTTAAGTTGCTCTCATCCATTTGTTGCCTTAATGCCATCACTCAAGTGGTATTCAAAGATGGCGTATATTGAGGCATATAATTTACCCCACCTAGTCGACTACTCAGACCCATAGTCAATGAAGGCATGGTGGCGTAACTTCCCTGATGGCCTATAGCCATAGTATTATTCGTATAAGTGGATACATTCAACTGAAGCCCTTACTTGACTCATTTCGCTCTCTCGCTTGGGTACTCTGAGTGTATTGCGTGTAGGCGTTTGTAAATTGTAAACCCCTAAAATTATGAACATAATGCTTTATTTGTAATGCATCAAAATAACTGCTCCATGGAGGTTGTCGATCCCACATTCCCTCACGTAGCCTTCGATCCATGACTCCACGTTCTTTATCCATTTGTTTCCCTCCAAAACCTTCTCTTGCATGCTATCAACCGTCTCTTTTGAATCTATGGGCTTTCAACCCATGTTTTGGGCCTTTTTTATTTCCTAAGCCCAATAGGCCCTTTTTAGCCTTTTAACTTCTAGTCGACCAGATGAGGTTCGACCTCATAATTTTTCCTACAACAACCATTCTTTTCAGATTCCATATTTTGGCTTGATTTTCTACGAAGCCGGAAATCCTAGCCAACACGATAACATTGTCTATGTGGCGTCACGGCCCCGTCAATCACCATACGTAGATGTCATCACCACAATAGCAAATACGCCATCAAGACTACATGGGCCCACCGGGTTAAAGCCTAGTGATATTGTCTATGTAACATCACTAGAGGTAAGTTAATCTGAAGTGATGTAGCCTACATGGCATCACAACCTCACCATACCAAGCACGCGAATGTTTACCTGCTAGAGGAAACGATGTGGAAGACCCTCTCAGCGCATCCCAATAGTAGCTCATATGTGTACAACATATCGAGAACGCCGATGTTTATCTGTTGGAGGAAACACCACTACCAGACACCAACCCTCACAACACATTGCAACGGTATGGGTCCGTCAACCACACAGTCACGGCAGACCCGTTGATCACACAGCTAGGGTCGTACGTGATTTATACCTAGTAGCTAGGTCTTCTTCGATTCAAACATACATCAATCATACAAAGCACACAACATCAAGTCACATAGGCAAACATCTCCAAACGTTCAACAGGAACGAAT
This sequence comes from Vicia villosa, assembly GCF_029867415.1. NCBI lineage: Eukaryota > Viridiplantae > Streptophyta > Magnoliopsida > Fabales > Fabaceae > Vicia > Vicia villosa. The sequence continues at coordinate 69,892,603 of NC_081182.1, forward strand.
GAAAAATCATAAGATGATCACAACATAGAATTTATCAACATAATGCATTTCTTCCGCATACATACATACATACAAGTAGCATAAGTGATCATAACATGGAATTATACATTTCTCAACACATCTCATAAGTCCTAGTAGACTAGGGAGGATTCTGCTTCCCTAAACGGAATGAAAATACACTATGGGGAATTTAAACATGGAATTTTACTCGGAAAAATTCACTAAGAGGGGTTCAACACTCTTAGATCAAACATTCTAGTTTTGGAACTCATTTTATTAGAAAGTAATTTTAACTATCTTTTTTACGATACGAAGCACGCGACATTCTGACACCCGAGGCGAAAGTTACTAATTTTCAAAGTTTTGAAAATTCAGTCAGACTCAGTAAGAAATAAGTTTCCCAGAAACTGGAAACGAGTTTCCTCCTGAAAATCAGTTTCCCTAAAATTGAAAACGGGTTTCCTCCTAATAATTAGTTTTTTTACGCTTATGCACTGCATGGAAACATGTTTCCCCAATACTGGAAACTAGTTTCTTTTGCGAAAAAACCAATTTTTTGCATTTTTAAGGCTACAACTTCCAACCCAATCCCAAATTTAAACATCCAACATCTTAGTGTCCTTTTAAGTTATGGATACACATTCCTATAGCAGAATTTATCATGAACATTCACATATTATGAACGTGCAATATGAATTTCTCACATTAACCCCTTTAATCCCTAAATCCATGTTAGTTCCAACATCATAGATCAATTACCAACATGTATCAACAATCCTATCAACACACTAAGACATCATTAGAACTCATCTCCATCAATTAATCACACATGCAATAACAATAATATTTAGAGAACCCAAACACTCACATGTTTCAGACATTATCTTACTAACCCATTCAACATGTTATCCATCCCTTTCATACCCAATTATCTAACTAATGGAACTCACCTTGCATCAATGGAGGTTAGGATGATAGCTAAGGTGCAATTGGACTCCTACCTTGGTCAAAAATTCACCTCCAACACCATCAAACCCGTAATCCCGTCTTACCCATTTATTCTCATGCTTGGAGAATTAGAGATGTTACAGGCAAAGTAACGAACAACTCGCCGGCTCTGGCTTTAGCCATTAATATCCTTTGTTCCTTGATGTTGGCGGTTGTAATTTTTTCTGCAAAACAAATAAAGATGAACAAGCATAAGAAAGGATAAAGAATATAAAAGCATATACAGTGTGGGGCTCACAGATATCCTTACCCAAATGTGCCAAGAGCTTCTCTTGGTCATCAGAAATTTCTATTATGTCCTTGGTTTTCATCAATTGAAAAGAATCTAATATGGCAAGCGCTTGAACTTCATATGTCATTAGCTTGTCATAGTCAAACCTATACACGGGCATCAGGTTCTCCATGTAGTAAAAAAGGAAAGCTTCGACTAACCTCCATGGAATACAAAACTCCAGGGCATCTATTCCCACTCTTGACCCGAATATACCAGACCTTAAAGCCCTTATAATTAGAAGTATAAGCTCGAAGAAAGCTCCTACAGGGAGCTCTTTAAGGGACACCCAGCTACCCTTATCAGTGCCTTTCAATTCAAAGAAAGAAAAGAAGAGACCTAATGTTGGGTCAATGTTTAAAACCTCACAAATAGCTTCGAAGGCCTTAATAAATCCCCAACCATTTGGACGCAGATGGACTGGGACTATGTTTAGGGTGGTTAGGAGGTCGGCTTCAAAGTCAGAGAAGGGGATTTAAGTTTTAAAGTTTTCAATAACCCCAGGGTAGAAATAAAAAAAAACGCTTCGTCTACACTTTTCGGACGGAAGAGACAAACCGTCTCACCCTCCTCACAGGTTTCCAGGATTACATCTTCTTCACCCAATTGAAGAGAGATTCTTGTTGGTGTGAAGTTTCCCTATGTCACTGTAACTGACTACACTATGCTTGTAGCTTAGTACCTCTGAGTCTATGTAGGAGTCACCCATCTCCATTAACACCTCAATAGAACCTGATGAATCAGATTCTGAGTCAGAATCACTAAAAGACTCATAGAGGTTTCCATAAACCTCTTGGAGGATTTGGGCGAACTCATTTCTCCTTAGATGCCTCTTACATGATTCCATACATTGCTCCCAGAGATCTTTCCTCTTTTGAGCATTGCGGGGAACAAACATGTTCCCCGATTCATCACACTCCCTAATGAGAACCATGATTGCGAGAAATAAAATGCATAAGGGAGAAAGGGCGTTACCCGGGAGAAATGTGCAGATGAAGAAGAACTCTTTTATAAAACTACAGGAAGCGTCGCTTGGTGGAGAAAAGGATGGTAAGCGAGAAAAATGGAGCATGCATTTAAACCCTAGAATCCTATAAACGGCTATAAAGTAGGGTTATGGTAAAAAGCGCATTTCCCGTAAAAAAATCATCATAACATTGTAAGGCGAATGGACGCGGCTTGATTGCTCTTTTAAACCCACTAGCGCATGCTAAGGTCTTAATGACCGTTGGATCATGGGAAGGTCGATCACCCAAGTCTTCTTAATAATTTTAAAAGTCTTTTCGAGCCGAACACTTCATTCCTACAGGTTTCGAGATCGGGGGACTTATGTACATACAAAAAATACTCAGGCCGACGTTGGAGCTCGGACTCTGTAATGAGTGGTAGTAGTAGGGAAACCAGTTTGCAGTATGACAACCAAGTAGGTCGGAGCATCTCCCCTACTCGGAGCACCTCCCCTACTCGGAGCATCTTCACAAGTCGAAGTGAGTATCCAACCCTCACTTCGGTGGCCGGTTACCGTAGTCGGCTACGACTATTACGAATACGAAGGAGCGCTGGGATTGTTACAAAGCATTATGCCTCTTAAAGGAGGGCGACAAAGGTTACTGTAGCTGCCATTATTGAGGGAATCCAAGAGTCACTTCATTAAAGTTGTAGTTCATCATTTCATAAGTATAGATGGGACTCTCATCTGGGGGATAAGCAAGACATATTCCATCTTGAGCTCACGCATACTACTGTCGTGCCGCTCGAATCCCTAAATAAACTCAGTCATCTTCTCAGTTTAGCCTATATAGTTGCGACCTCGCCGGATTAACTTCTGAGAGGTAGTCCAAACGTGTTTTACAGGAACACAAACTAAAAATTTGTAAAGAAAATAATAGCCAAATATGAGACCGCGAGCCAAATTGGAGAAGTTTAATTATTTGCTAGCTAAGAACTAACAATGTTAAATGGAGAGAAAGTGTTTGCCACTTTGAATTTTAAAAAAGCGAGATTAATGTTAAGTTAATAACTAGAATGGTGTTAGTGTTAGTGACAAGATCTTCCTCGTATATATCCTAATAAAGTGGAGCTTTAATTGTTTCCCCCAAAATTTACCATTCACCAATTTTTGGTGTTATTTTCCTAGTGTGTTTCAAATTGCATGATGACCTTATTAACAAGTAATACATGTCAATGTATCATCTTGACTTCGTGCCTAATTCTCGCATAAAATAGGCATGAGCGTCGTATTTAATCTCGTCCTGTCAAAACTCGTCAATAAAACAAGGTGGGACGGATCTAGTAAGCTCACCATTCCTAAAGTTAAAAGTAGAAAAAAAAGTCATGCACGCCTCAGATTAAGTCCGCGACTACTAAAGCCCACCAAAAAAGAGAACGGAAAGGGTAAAGTAGAGGAGGCGGGCTTGAACCCTTGGCTCAGTCCGATAAAAATCACGGGCAAATCAGACTTGCTGATGGACACCACCCATTTTACCACCCCTAAATCTTAGGAGGAAAATATTTCATGCAAAGACTATATAACTTCACATTTATTCATACATCAATTGTTCAAACCTAAACCACCAGAACATAAAAACATCAATACATATATCAAATGGTTAAAACATCAGCCAGTAGATTACAAATCAACTGGAGTTCATATTCTAGAATGTGTGTTGATCACTTATTATATTCATATTCAAAATACATGGCTGATAAAAACCAATACATAAGATTTGAACCAAGTCATTAGCCATAGCACCTTATGGGATCAGTGCAACCCTTTTCAGCAGACTGACTGTTGCCTTGGCCTCCACCCTTCTCCAAATATTGTTGATGATATTCCTCAGCTCTATAAAACCTCTTTGCTGGAAGTATTTCAGTTACAATTTTGTTCTTCTGCTTCAACTGTTCAGCTTCTTTTGATTCTTGAGCTAAACGAGCCTGGGTTTCATTGTAGTAGTAGATTCCTGATCTATATTGTACACCTACATCACCTCTCTGAAAATACATATACATATAAAGTGAATCATCAATTATGCAAAGTATAACATATTCCGAGCAAGTAAAGCCAACTCAATAAGTATGACATGTATCTCAGATAATCCAAGCAAAGTGTTCTATAAAAAACAAAATTTGCTCAGATAATTAAATATCTTTTTACTTAAGACACAAAATTTTTACAAGTACGTCAATAATAAACTCTGATTTAGTTGAGTATGGTACCTGGCGATTGAGGGTAGTGGGATCATGTCGTGACCAGAAGAGATCCAAAAGATCAGTATAAGGACGCACTTTCGGGTCAAATTGAACCCTTACCACTTCAACATGGTTAGTACTTCCGGTACAGACCAATTTGTAGGTCGGATCCGTTGTATGACCCTGTGAATATCCAACTTCAGTCTTCACAACTCCCGCAACTCGCTGAAAAGCCAGCTCCACGCCCCAGAAACAACCGGCACCAAACTCAGCAAACTCGTGATCCGGATTGGCCGGAGTATCCAAATCCGGGTCAAAAGCAGGGTTGTGGCTCCCGTCGCCGCTTTCACTCGTAGCCATTGTAGTTTTCACTACTCGTATGTGAGTCGCTACGTCGATATTAATATTGAAGTGAATTATTAGTTGGCTTGAAAGAACAAGACCAATGAAAAGTGAACTACACTTATAATATTGGTTGGATTCATTTTAATATGATACTAGGCTATTATTCATTTACCAATCCATTCTTGACCGTAGTTGTTAGGGAAAATAGTTTTTTTAATATTTTTTAAATTTAGAAAAAAAGACTATTATGTTACTAATCCAGTGGTTACCAAATAATCAATTAAATATTAATATTTGGAAAAGAAAGAAATAAAATAATTCACATTTAAATTTATAATTCTATATAAAATATTATCAGGGCCAAACTAAGACATTTATTCTTTCTTTGTCTTAACCTTCTAGTCTATTGAAAATATTAGATCTTGAAAATTATAATTAACCCTTAGATAAATAAAACTTGAATTAAAATTATTTTTGTCATAATTTGAGTTTTATTCTTCAAAATATTTAAGTTGAATTTGAAATACAATTATTTAAGATATCATTTACTAATATATATTTAATTATTCTTCAAAGTCGCTTATGTTTGGAGGTTCATTAACTCAAATGAAAAGAAATTCACTCTTATTAATCTATAGTACACAACAATTTTATCTGAACTCTCTCAATTTAGTACTCTTTTATCTAATAGTACTCGTGAATTTTGATCCAGCCCACTGAATTTGAGATTTCTCTCACTTTGGCTCAAACACTCTTCCAAATATTTGTTCGATTACAAAAGTATTTGAAGTGATGAAACTCAATTGCAACAGAAATACCCTATTCTCGTAACTTAGAAAAACACACCAGGAATAGAGTATTGCTACACAAAACACAAAAATTGAATTGTTAGACGACGACAACTAATCTAGAGGGACGGTGAATAGATCCCTAAGGTAAAATTTCAGTTTTTAAAATGTTTTTGAAAAGATTAAATGTATGGTGAGTGAAAGTTCTAGTTTAGATCAAAAAATTCGTCTAAGCCGAACCGATTATTAGAAACGCAAATATGCGCGCAACCTCGAGGAATGTATAACAATGATAAACAATTACCACACCAAGTCCCCAATCAAACGTTATAATGGTTTCACTAAGACAACCTATTTCCAATAAAATCAATTGAAAAATGTAAAATGACAAACTATCGAACACTTGGCGTGCGATCTTTTTTTTCCAGATTTTCCTTTTAAGTTTGTTAATATAAAAAACCTCTTACAATCAATTAGATTGTAAGGCAATCAATAAATCAATATAGCTTTTAACAGGGAAAATCACTATGAATAGATCACTCAATCAATGTATTTAACAATTTGCTAACAAAATTGGGTCATGCTAACGAGTGCCCCAAGGGCACTCTTTAAGCATTCTATTTAAAGAAAATATTCTTTAAAAAATTCACTATTTCAACTTTCGATGCATTAATTAGGTATATTTCCAAGAAAAACTTACTTTTTTAAGCTCTTACAAGAGTGCCCCTGGGGCACTTGTTAGCACTTCCCAACAAAAATTTAAATGAGAGAGAGAGAGAGAGAGAAAAAACACAAGGATTTGTTTAGGCAGTTCACCAGTCGTCCTCGCCATCACTACGTCTGACCCCAATCCTAATCGAAATTGAGATAATGAAAATTAACCTTACTTGCAAAAATCGTTTACGAGAGAACAAGTAGAAATCCAACAATCCAAACTGTAGGTAATGTTGATCATATATTCTTCTCCTCCCTTGACCTCGATAAAGTATCCCGATAATACCAATATGATTCATCGTCACGCGCCACTCCTTTGCAAGAACCTTCCATTCTTCAAAGTTTTCACTCGACCGAATCCAAATTGCAAATAATCATATCTCAAGTTTCTCAAATGATCCACCGTCTCACACTACTCCTTTGCAAGAACCTTCCGTTCTTCAAAGCTTTCACTCAATCGAATATGAATTGCAAAAACTTGTATCCCAAGATTTACCAATGTGATCCACTGTCTGATGTTACTCCTTCGACAAAACCCACAGTTCCTCGAAGCTTTCATTCAATCGAATCCAACTTGCATAATCCTGTCCAAAAGCTTTAAATCCGAATGATCTTGAAGGTGTCACACCCTATTTTTTGACCCGCTTTTTATGTGTCCATTTGCATTTCATTTGAAAAATTCAAAAATATATACATACCTTCATTTCATACATCATTTTAGAATTAATAGTATTGTTGTTTTTTATTATTAATCTTTTTAGGATTTATAATTTTAATTTTAAATTCAATTTAAATTTAAGTTGAATTTTTAATAAAAATTAATAAATCAATTCTATCATATTCTTGTTATTACTTGTTTTCATTTTTAATAGGTGCAATTAAGGAGATGCCCATTTTGATTCAATTGAATTGAAAGTCCAATATCATTTTTTTGTCCAAACTAATATTGAGGACCCAAGCCAATGGGATTGAACGTTATTATTGTTTTCATGTTAGTAATACCAAATATCTATAATATAAGAAAATTTACTGTTCTGGATTTCTCAAAAATACCCTTTGATTAACTTAGTCTAAAGAAATAATTTTGGGGCACAAAAAGTCTTTTTCTTATTTACATAGTTATAACAAATAACTATTTGTATAGTAATAATAACAATTAAGTTTTTGTCAGCCCAATTTATTTTTTCCAAACTGCTTTTCTCCTCTACACGACAATCTAACGCACCTTTATCAAATTTATTTTTCCAAAACCTCTTTTCTCCTCTACGACTAATCAAATCCGTGCTCTTCCCCAAGAACAAGTTGTTCTGCCTTTCAAAGCAATCTAAAACACACACGCAACAGTCAATTCTCTCTCATCAGAACCACCTTTCTCTTCTCATTCCTCACTCTTCAACTCAACCTTCAGCTTTGTTGTTCTTCTTCTTCTACTTTTGATTCTCAAACACCTTAAGCATTTTCGATTTTTACCATTCCAAAATCCTCTCTATTTTTCGAACTACAACTATATTTTTCATTCTTGCTTTTGTTTTAGATTGGACTCTACGTGTTTGATTTTAACGAATCATTCTTTTGTTTTTCAGGTTATTCAAGTGTCATCTATTGCTTTGTAGCTGAGTTCTTCGTCAACTGAAGTATGGAGGTTTCTAGGAATCTTGATGGAGATAAGTTTATGGGTTTCAATCTTTCGTTCAAAAATGTGAAAAAAGGTATGAATTTTGATGAATGTAAGACAATGGGTTCAAGAACAGGGTTGTTTTAAATGTAAGACAATGGGTTGAAGAACGAGAAAGTTAGGGTTTTAATTTTCTTGGTATTGATAAAAGGGGATAATTTGTAGTTGGTGTTGATAATGAAAAAGGGATAATTTGTAGTTAGGGTTTTTATAATAGAAAATTGGTTTGATGACTTTGAGTGATGATATATTATTTTCTATGTATTATGTTTATATTGATTTTATATCTAAAAGCATGTACTGGTTTTAAATTGAAGAATCAGATGTTTTTAGAATAATTATTTGACTGAGATTGATGTTGTACCTATAATCAGTGTTCTTTTTTTGTTTTGAACTTAAATTGTATGCAATATATATAGCATTTAGGTTGAATATTTATTGGATTTTTCTATTGTTTTCAGGTTCAATCATTTGGTCCTGGTTTGAACTCAAATTTTTATGTGTATAAGCACTAGAGTTTGTAGACTTTAGTCCTGGTATGTAGGTTTCTAATGTACACTATTAGATTTATTTTCACTGCAACGTCAAACTCGTGTGGGATATACGTTTCTGATAACTCAATTCACTTTCTTAACTTTTGATTTCTTTTCATTTGCAGAGGGCAGTGTCAACAATTCATCCTTAAGGAGAGTGCTAACTTCTTTAGATGAACTGATTTAGATGCAGAGGGCAATGTCATGCAGAGGATAATGTCAACAATTTTTACTGATTTAGATGAGCTGATGTTAAATTAGTTATCTTTGGTTTGTTGTGTGCTAACTGCTAAGTTATACTTTGAAACTATCTTTGCAATATCTATGGAGACTCATTTGGCCTTAATTTTTAGCTTACTAAGAAAGTCTTATTTGTTTCAGGTCCATTTGTGAAAAAACCAGGTGGCATAGCTGAAGAATTTGAATAAAATGATATTTTCAGAGATATACTATTGACTACACTGATTCAACGTGCAGGATTTATTGCGATGTATGCGATGTATTGCAATATGCTATTATTGACTACACTTATTCAACATTCAGAATTTCCAAAACCATTTATAACGATATTTCGGTAAGTCATTTTTCTTACACATTATAGTCTCCACTTCATATGATTTGAATCCGTTTATTATTAACTATTTGCATCGCTAATTGGTAAAAACCTAACTGATATTTTGTATGAAGAATAAAGAATAATGTGTTGTGAGTTTTTGTAGTTTTCAATTTTTTATTCTTGTCGGTTTTCAAATTTTTATTCCTGTCAATATTTTGATTCCTATTAGTTTTCAAATTTTTTATTCCTTGCAGCAGATGCCACACCAACAAGTTTTCAGTCATTTCAGATCTAAAATCTCATGAAAATGGAGTGGATAACAGAGGAGGATGTGAAAGGCAACGCTGTGTGTTTGCCTGAACAGATTCTTGACACTTTTGAATTGGGGTGCAGCAACAGGTTTGCTTGGTTATTCTCATAACTGAAAGTTGTTGTCATTAAAAATGAAATTCTTGACAGATTCATATTATGTAAGTGAATTTATTCTCATAACCTAATAATAAGTGATTAAATAAACAAATATTCTACAATATATTATAAGTAGAAAATATGTAATTTAATTAGCTTAAGTGTATATCATATATGTGAGTTCATAAGTATAATGTACTCACATGTACTATAATTAATAAATAAATCGTGAGGGGATAAGTTCCAATCATGTTAAGAAAAATTAAGATATATATTGTGTCACATTGTTTTATCATTAAACACTGTCCCCCATATTATTAGGTGGTTATACATTTTGGCTTTGCTCCCTGCTCTTGTACTTTGTTGTAATCGATGTTTTTCACTTTAATGTAAAATGCGATATATTGTTGTAATCTATGCCTTTCACTTTGATGCAAGACAGGTGTTTTTGTGGCACTATCTGTTTATGGGAAAGGAAAGATGAGAAAAGAGCACAATTCTTTTCTATTTTATGGAGTTGTACTCTTACAACTTTGTTTCCACAGTGGACATGATTTCTGCTATTGAATTTGACAAGTCTGGTGATCATCTTGCTACCGGTGATCGCGGTGGTCGAGTAGTTCTCTTTGAACGGACAGATTCAAAAGATGTAAGTCTGATTTTTTGCTTCTCCTGTTTTTTTATTTATTTTCAATCAAATGTATCAACTTAGTTTTGAATGAATCCTTGTAACCAACTTGGTATAGTTACTATCTGTGTATTTATTATGTAATTTAGCAGCATGGATCAAGAAAGGATTTGGAAAGTATCGACTATTCTAATAGTCGACATCCTGAGTTCAGATATAAAACCGAGTTTCAGAGTCACGAACCTGAGGTAATTTTTTGTCACTAGGCACCCGTTAATGCTGCTAAAACTATCCGTGGCTCAAAAATTTTGATGTATATAATACGATGATTGTTGTTTCAGTTTGACTATCTTAAGAGCTTGGAAATCGAAGAGAAAATTAACAAAATCAAATGGTGCCAAACAGCTAATGGTTATGTATTCCTCCTATCTACAAATGACAAAACAATCAAATTTTGGAAGGTATGATGAAACGAATGCACACCCTTGACATGCTGAGTGTTAGTTTTTGAATGAATTAATATGAATCATTTGTCTCCTACGGCGCTTATTCTTATCGTCTTTATCTGAGTTGAACAGGTTCAAGAAAAGAATGTGAAGAAAATTTCTTACATGAATATTGACCCTTCAAAAGCAAATGGAAATGGATAATATACCATAGATATGATATAATTCAGTAGAACATAATAGAAATATTTTTGGTGACTGAATATATTGTTTTGTTTGGATAAATTTGTATAGGTGGATCTGTCACAGCACATGCAGCTGCTCGGTTAGTTAAATTATTTATATAAATATTTAATTTAACTCTTTTTTTTTTATAAATATTTTGAAGTTGTAAAAAAGACTTGAAGCACCTATTCAGTAGAGACAAGATAGAATTTTTTTCATCAATATATGAAATTTCCATTTTAGTGCATATGATAGAGCAGTTATTAAGTGTAGAGGAGTTGAGGCAGAATTGTGTAATATATGTGTTACTGTTATTGATAAAAAATTTGTGTGAACTATCTTTGACTGAATAATATGTCAATTATATTAATTTGTTTCCTTCATGAATGATGATCAGGTGTTGTGGCCTGAATATGGTTGGCAACCGGTTGGTTTAACTGATTTGATTACAACCGCTGCTGTTAAAAAAGCTTACAGGAAAACTATTTTGTGCATTCATCCTGATAAAGTGCAGCAGAAAGGTGCCACTCTTCAGCAGAAAGGAATGCCATTGCCACTGATGGCATCACCCTATGGACCTCTTGGCATGCCTCCGCCTATGTAGACCCTTGCCCATGGTATGTTTCCCAGTCCTCCAATGTCCCCAGGAGTCTTCATGTCACCATTTAACCCGGCTGTTTGGCCTGGACTATCCTAAGCTTAGGGAGCTTACACAAAAAAAAAGGATGATATTATGGAAAAATCTGCATCCACTCCCATATATTACAAGTGTAATCTAAAAGAGTTTGAACTAGCTCCAGAGTTCTTTCGGACCAAGTTTGATGTCATTCTTATGGATCCCCCATGGGAGGAGTATGCGCATTGAGCCCTTGGTGTTGCTGAACACACAGAGTGCTGGACATTTGAAGAAATAATTAATCTCAAGATTGAGCTAAGCTATTATTATATTTTCATAACATTTTATTTTCTTAGTCTTATTATATTTTGAATTAGATTAGATATCTTATTTGTTCTGTTAATTTCTTAAGGCTATAGCAGATACTCCTTCTTTCATCTTCCTTTGGGTTGGTGACGGTACCTTGAACAAGGCCGTCAATGTCTAAAAAAGATACACTATCTGCTGCAATTGTTAATGGCATTTGACTTTAATAATTGGTTATGATTCATATATCCTATTTATTGTTTCTACTGATTCATCTCTATATATTTTGTTTTTTTTAACCGGGATTATGACTGCGTTTCTACATTGAGGATTTCGTAGGTGTGAAAATATATGTTGGGTGAAGACAAATAAAAGTACTGCAACTCCAGTTCTGCGGCATGATTCACATACTTTATTTCAACATTCGTTAGTTTAAATTTATTTTTTATAGTTGTACACCCACAGGTTCCAACTTCATTTCATCATTTGAGATTTTTGTTTTGATGTCAAATATAGTAGTATTTCCTAAACTGTTTGATTTTGTTGTGGTCAAGAAACACTGCTTGATGGGAATTAAAGGAACAGTTCGTCGAAGTACTGATGGGCATATTATTCATGCCAACATTGACACGAATGTAATTATTGCCAAAGAACCTCCTTATGATGGGTGAGATGTTAGACTTTTTTCTATAGTTAGGTTTACACTACATAATCATATATTTAGCTGATAGTTCTTTAAATTGTCATTTTAAACCGGGCATCATTTGAACAAAGTGGTAAACAAGCGGCAAAAACATATATGTCAATTTGGAACCGGTGTGGAAAAGTTTCTGTATGCCGTGAATTATTTGGTCAAACATACCGAGAATGCAAAAAGTTTGCCAAAAGGGAAAAATTTCATATCAAGTCAATCACAAAACATCTTTTAAAAGGTTCTGATTTTTAAAAATTTCCTTGAGACATACTTCTAGATATAGAAGACACAATATTGAAGAAATTGTAGATGCAACACAAAGGTTTTCAAATAGTCTCAAAATTGGTGAAGGAGCGTGTCCTGAATTTGGTTGTATAGTGTATGGGTACATGGCTAATGGAGGTTTGGTTGATTGGTTCTTCAGGAGAGGAAATGCAGTTGATAATTCAAATGAATTGTTGGTGTGAGTGAGCCATAAGATGCAACTTTCTATATAGGCACCTCCTATATGATGTAATTTTCTATAATTCATGAATGTATATGTTGTAATTTTCCACAAAATTTTAAGGTACAATACACATCATTTTGTAAACAAAAGATGCATGTTTTGCTCTTAATTTTATTTTTTCATAATAACTCAATATATAAATTTTATAGGATCAAAAATATATTTAATAGATAATTATATTTGATATCATCAGACATTGCAACTTAGGTTCATAAACAATCTAAGTTTTACTAATGAAAATCATATTTTTATTTTGGATTCAATTTTTTTCCCTTTAAAATAAATGTCATCTTATATCAATGCGCGTACCGTACTAGAACCCGTGCGTATGCACGGGTTTGTTACTAGTTTCAAACAAAAATGACAGCAATTTCTACGCAAAGTTTGCATTGATAAATCCCACAAAATCAGGGTAACGTCACCACTATTCTAACAAACTTCACACAGATTCCCTCTCCAAATTTTTACTCTCCAATCGCTATAAATAAGACAGCTCAGTTCATGAAAAAGGGAGGAGAAAAAAGATATTGTTATGCTGCTAAAATCTCATCAGAAATTCTTCTTCAAACAATCTTCAAAACTTCTTCCACAAGTTCATCAACTTCCCTGATCCAATTCTGCAAACGTTCGGTTCAACCATATCACCTTCCTCCAAGATTCAATTCAATCTCAACCTTGCATCCTTCATCATCATTCAACCTTCAAAATCACCAACAAACCGTCATCAATAAACCTGCATCAATAAACTTGCATCAACTAAACTACTACTCTACAAATTTTCTCCATCTGTTCTGAACTTGCTTCATCCAACCTTGCAAACTTCACTACCGCGTCATAACCTTCATTATCTCAATCGACGCCTCTTAATACCACAAATCCACAACTATTCTTCAACCTTAACATTCCAAATCAATTTCACATAACAACACACTCCTCAATATACTTGCAGTTGCAGCAAGATCATAACACAGCAACATCATCGTCGACACATCGCCATCAGCATCATCACCAAATCATAAACGCAACCAACAACAACTCGGTATCGTTGATCTTCAATAAACCGCGACATCATCCAACACCGAAATCGAGCACCAACAAACTGAGCCTGCTCTCATCAACCTCGACATCACCGCTCAACACTTCAACGAAGACTCAACCATGGTTTTAAATTGCGGTTGCGGCTGCGGTTGTTGCGATTGCGGTCATTGCGCTTGTTGCGATGCGCATTGCGGCCGTTGCGGCGTGAATTTTTAAAAGGAAGTGTATGAAATATTATATTGAAAAACACTTAATGTTATGTTTTTTCATTAAGAAGTAAATTGAGTTTTAGACTTCTAATATATTGATTTTTGATGAAAATACTTTAAAAAATATGATTAAAATTGTCTGATGGGGTTCCTAATACATCCGAAAGCGAGACTTTAAAATCACACCGCAATTGCGGTCTGATACGGTTGCGGAGACAACCGCATCCGCAATATTGCGGATGCAATTGCGGTTGCGGACCGCAATTTAAAACCATGGACTCAACAACTCTGAAACAACATCATCAGCTTCTCACCGCGACGCATTCAATCATCTTCATCAGAGCTCATGCAAACTCAACGAACGCTTCAGCGCACACACCATCACCGCACAAGGCACAACTTCGATTGTTCACCGTGTGTTTTCGATTTGGATGCAGTTTCTGTTGGACTCGTGTGATTATTTTGTTTTTAGGAATGAAGGAGAAGAAGTTGGGCGTTTGAGAGGATATTTTGGAAATAGAGAAGTCGTGAACAAGGGAGAGGAAGGGAATCGAATGAGAAAAGGAGTTAACGTGAGAGAGGGAGGCAGAAGATTGTTTTAGAGTTTTATGTGTCAGTTGTTGATTAGGGCTCAGCTAGTTTCAGGCCCAATTCCGAATTCCACACTGCACCGTATGCTGGTCCACCCTACCCCCTCCTATAACTATTGATTTGGGCCAAACAACCAAGGCCCAGCGCCTCATTGCTTGTAGGCACTTTTTTTTTAATGTATTCTTACCAAGTTTTTATGTTTAATTTTTTTTTTTAATATATAATAGTACTTTATTTTCTTTATCAAACTTATAAAAACTCAAAAATATTTTGTTTACAACTTGTATCTTCTTTTGAATTTTTTCATAAAAAATACTAAAAATTGTTTTAAGTTTCTTTTTGATTTAATACTTGATGATCTATTTGGTGAGAGTTTGGAATCTATTTTTTTTTTAATATATCTCTCTTCTCCTACTCCATTCTTTTGATATTTTTTTTGAATTACAAGTTAGAGGGCTAATTCCTCTTCAAATTCAATGGACTTAGGGCGTTGATGGGATGAAAATCCTAATCCGCAATATTAAGTGATTGAACTTGAAGATGGAAGGAACCTTTGAATGTAATTCCATCTTTTATTTCTTTTTATTTTGGTCGATGAAAATCTTCGATATCATTGGAATTCTTTTGGATTCTTGATGAAGATGAAACCACTACCTATTTTCTTTTTGTGTGGTATTGCTTTCGGAGAACGATCTATATATCATTTCTCTCGCATGCATTAACACTAAAATTGTTGACCGGCCTCGTTCTAGGGTGACTTCTACATAAGTCACTTGGCAATCTGTTTAACGTAGTGCAACATTCATTGTCCCAAATCGAAAAAAGATTAAATATGACAGAGATTGTATGCGGTTGATTTAAGACTTATGGATGTTTATCGTGTAGTCGCTATGATTTTATCAAGCTTCTGATGAACTTTCATTGAATTTAAACCCGAGATCATCATTCACTCACCATCGATCTTCATTACTAACAAATCGATGATATACTTGACAAGTTTCAAGATGGTTATCTTGCTAACAATTAACAATTGATTTTAATTTCCGCACTTTATTATATTGTTCTTTATTTTTCTCGCTTTATGCTTTATTTTATCATTCATCATGTTTATGTTTCCGCATTTTCCCTTTGTCCATTTGGACGTATGTTTATGTTTCTGCTATTTTCTCTTTGTCCATTTGGACGTATTCTTTATGTTTCCGCTATTTTCTCTTTGTCCATTTGGACGTATTCTTTATGTTTCCGCTATTTTCTCTTTGTCCATTTGGACGTATTGTTTATGTTTCCGCCATTTTCCTTTTGTCCATTTGGACCATATTTTATTTTTGTGCTAAAACATTAATAAACAACTTAAAACGATAAAAAATACTTAAGGCTCTCTATGAACTATTGGTTACTATCCCGAGCATTTTGGAGACCTGGA
The DNA here is from genome assembly GCF_029867415.1 of Vicia villosa. Taxonomy (NCBI): domain Eukaryota; kingdom Viridiplantae; phylum Streptophyta; class Magnoliopsida; order Fabales; family Fabaceae; genus Vicia; species Vicia villosa. The sequence goes on from NC_081182.1 coordinate 69,908,774, forward strand.
CCTTTTGGACTTAGTACCTTTGGACCTCGTTATACTGTTATTCTGTCTGGAAGTCCTTGGAGTTTTACTCCAAGGCGTTGGGTTATTTTCTGTTTGTGTATGCAGGTATCTCCTCGAAAGTCCTTGATGGTTAATTCGAAGGCATTGTGATAATAATTACAAGTTCATCTGCACAGCTGTTACTCTGCCCGATTTTCGTCAAGATTTTTCAATGTATTATAAAGGCTTGGTGCAAGTGGTGCTAAAGGTAATCAAGTTCATCTGGATTCCCAAGTGGTAATGTGTTAGTTTAGTTTTGATAGTCCAAAGGATGAGAAATCTACCTTGACTCTTAATGTCAAGTGTTGGCTTCTTATTTGGTGAGATCGTTCTTTCTTTAACTTTTATTTTACGCTCTAGGATAGTCCCTTCATCTCCTCCCCTTAGATTTTGAAAATCTTCCCCCTTTTTTCCAAAAACTTCTTATGTTTGAAAAACTCATTAAAAAATCTTTCTTAAAAGTATCTTTTGCTCTTGTTGGCATTTCTTTCAAAGTTTAGACACGATTAATTATTGTAGTGAGTTGCGATACCTCACAATTTTGATATTGATTGATATGATTGAATCTTTTCCACTTGAGAGAGCTAGTGACATACTTGTTGATTTTATCCAAGTTGGAGCCCTTCTTTCATTTGTGACGCAAAGAATCCATTTATTCTCATGTTTAAGATCAATGACTGAGTATTCTCTCCTATGATGATAAAATGTTTATTCCTTTTTAAAATCTTCCCTTTTAAGTGGAACTACATTAACTCTGACTTCTCCATTGCACCGAGGAGGTATGTAGGCACAAGATGTAATGTCTTGCCGAACTTATTTTTAAAATCAAACAAACATTTTCTTTCGCACACAATATATTTTTAATAAACATAGATTTTCAAAAGGATTCCTGTGGAGTACCACAGATATGAGGGGTGCTTAAAACATTCCCCTTGTATAATCAACACCCGTACCTAAGTGGAGTACCACATATAAGAGGGGTGCTTAAAACATTCTCCTTGTATAATCAACACCCGTACCTAAGATATCTCTTTGTTTTAAAAACAAACTTTGGGTTTATTTCGCTCTTTTCCCATTTCCTTTGGAAACAATAAAGTGCGGTGGGGACTTTCACTGAAATAATGAGTCAAGTCAGTCAATGGCTTTGATCTCAGATTTTCCCCGCTACAGAAGGAAAACCCTAACTTGATTTTCTTATTATCAAAACCCCTAAATAAATACTTTGATCTTGGAGGACAAATCCCTTAGGTTTTCCCAGATGAAACCCCCAAAGGTTCCCTGAAGGTGCGTGACACACAAGAAATGGGGGGTTGAATTGGGTTACAAGGTTTAAAAACAATATCTTCCCAAATAAAAATGTAAGAACACAAGAAAACAATAAATAACACAATTATTATTATTATTATTATCATTAGATGAATAATTTTCGGTTATAGTTAAAACAATAATTAGAATATATTCAAGAGTTACAAAATATTAAATAATAAAATATTATTATTATCATTAGATAAATAGTTTTAGAATAAACTGTGTGATTTGAAAGAATTCGAATTAATGTCATTATGATGCATCAACTTAAAAGTTTTTAGAAATATTTTATATTTTATCATAATATTGTAGTCATATTTTTTTTAATAAATTTGTGTTTAATATTTGGTCAATCGGTTGCAATATATAAATAAAGAACATTACTCAAATTATTTAAAACACAAAAAATTAGAATTTTTTTTTTGGCTTTATACCACCGGTTTAGTCCGGTTCGGGGGCGAGTTCTGGCATCAAGTGGTTCCATCCCCCTCCCGATCGCAGTTGCGGGAGATCGGACCGTGGTTCTCCCTACCAAGTCCAGCGCCAATCACCACTGAACCAACTAACGATTGGTAAAAAAAAAATTAGAAAATTAGTGTAGTCATAATAGGAAAATAAACTTCTGAAACCACAAACCACACTAAATGATTATATCATTACTACAATTAATAATTTTAATGCAATTTATTCTTCTCAGTCATAATTTTACTACAATTAATATTAAGATGACGAATAATTTGTGTTTAAGATTTAGCCAATCGGTTGCAACACCTAAATAAAGAACATTATTCAAATTATTTAAAACACAAAAAATTATAAAATTAGTGTATTCATGATAGAAAAAAAAACTTCTGAAACCATGAACCACAATAAATGATTATATTATTACTACAATTAATAATTTTAATGTAATTTATTCTTCTGAACTAGCATAAAAATATATACATATAAAATTTTTTCTATCTAATATTTTTATACTTTATAATTAGAATATATTTGAGAGTTACAATATATTAAATAATAAAATATTATTAAAAATATAAACATAAAAATGTATACATATAAAAGTTTTTTATCTAATATTTTTATACTTTATAATTGGAATATATATGAGAGTTACAAAATATTAAGTAATAAAATATTATTATTATCATTAGATGAGTAATTTGGAAGAATTTGAGTTAATGTAAAAATTAATTTGTTGTCCATTAAAAATTAAATATAATTCTTATTATTATTATATTTAATTGGTATAATTTAAATAATAAAATATTATTAAAAATATAAATATAAAAATACATACATATAAAAGTTAAAAATATATACATATAAAAGTATTTTTATCTAATATTTTTATACTTTATATATTTGAGAGTTACAAATTATTAAATAATAAAATATTATTAAAAATATAAACATAAAAATACATAATTATAAAAGTTTTTATATCTAATATTAATAAAATATTATTAAAAATATAAACATAAAAACACATACATATAAAATTTAAAAATATATACATATAAAAGTATTTTTATCGAATATTTTTATAGTTTATAATTAGAATATATTTGAGAGCTACAAAATATTAAATAATAAAATATTATTAAAAATATAATCATAAAAATACATACAAAAATGTTTTATCTAATATTTTTATACTTTATAATTGGAATATATTTGAGAGTTACAAAATATAATAAAATATTATTATTATCATTAGATGAGTAATAAAATATTAATTTGAGTTAGTGTAAAAATTAATTTGTTTTCCATTAAAAACTAAATATAATTCTTATTATTATTATATTTAATTAGTAGAATTTAAAAATAGAAAATTATTTAAAATATAAATATAAAAATACATATATATATAAAAGTTAAAAATATATACATATAAAAGTTTTTTATCTAATATTTGTATACTTTATAATTAGTAAATATTTGAGAGTTATAAAATATTAAATAATAAAATATTATTAAAAATATAAACTTTAAAATACATACATATAAAAAAACTTATCTAATATTTTTATACTTTATAATTGGAATATATTGAGAGTTACAAATTATTAAATAATAAAATATTGTTATTATCATTACATGTGTAATTTGGAAGAATTTGAGTTAATGTAAAAATTAATTTGTTCTCCATTAAAAATTAAATATAATTCATGTTATTATTATATTTAATTGATAGAATTTTGGGAGGTAGAATTTTGTAAGGATGACACTTAAGCATGTGGCTATGTGAAGATGACACATAAGCAAATGCTATGTAAAGATGACACATAAGCAAATGCTAGGGTTTTTGTCTAGGGTTGTCATCATGACAACCTTGCATTTATATTATTAAGTAGATGAAATCCAAGTAACTTTAAATGGATGTAGTAACATAGAAGTACCTTGATGACTTCCGAGTTTAAAATACAAAACATAATATAATGATAATAATAATAAAATTATTAATATTGAAATTTGCGCAATGCGCAAAATATTTATGGATTCTTTAAGTAATATTGGATTATATATATTTTAATTTTGTTTAGTATCATAAACATTGTAATTGAGACGATAAGATGAAGAGAATAAAAGAGAGAGAACAATTTTAAATGAAAAAATATGTTTGAAATATAGAAATGCTAAATAAGACGCTGCTATTTAAATTTTAAAATGTGAAATAAGTTGAAAAAATTTCAATAATTTTGTTTTATATTTCCTCTTTTTTCAATATTTTAAAAAATGCAAAATCTTTATTATTTTATAAATGAGTGAAATTCTACATTCAAACGACTCGAATATTATGCAACAAATCATCATAGTCAATATTTTCAATAATTTTGTTTAATATTTCCTTTCTTTTTTTCCAATATTTTAAAAAATGTTAAATATTCATTATTTTATGAATGGCAAAAATTATACATTTGATCGACTCAGACTCCATGCAACAAACCATCATAGTCAAAAATTCCAATTTTTTTTTTATATTTCTTTTTTTTTAACTCTAAATTTAATGATATAACTTATTGATTTGAGGAAAAAAAATACAAAACTTGTATTATGTTGTCTTAAATAATATAACTAGCTATATTGGGTAAACAAATAGAATTAATTTATTTTTCAAGAATATTTTACTAATGATGAATTAGATGAAATGATTGCAAGAAAAATATATAAATTATTTGTTAAAGCTAATAAAATTATTTTATAATGAAGTTGTTAGTAATTAGTTGTTAAATTAATAAATTTTTATAGTTAGTGGGTGTTGAACCATGACCTCTAATAAAAAATAATTTATTTTGAAAAATGAAAACGTGTTTTTAAAGATGTCACATAATTTTTATAGTTAGTGAGGAATGATACCGTGTTTAGAACCGATTCATGGAATATTAACGACATAATTTGGAGTTCTAAACTTTTGGCGTAGACACTACAACACGGAAGGCCTACGAAAGCGCTTATTTTGGGCTTTAAAAGCGCTTTAAAGCGCTGTGAAAGCCAGCGCTGGCGTAGGTAACAAAAGCGCTTCTAAAAGCGCTCTGGTAGACCCCCCTATAAGAGCGCTTTTCTGGAAAAAGCGCTCTGGTATCCCCCCCCTATTAGAGCGCTTTTTCTGGAAAAAGCGCTCTGATAGCCCCACCTATAAGAGCGCTTTTCCAAAAGCGCTTTCGTAGGTTGCGTTTTTTATTTTATTTTTTATGCTTTTTTTTTATAAACCTATTATTTTTATAATTTCTAAACCTGCATTTATGGCAGCATTCTTTCATGAACCTGTAATTTACCATTGTTATCCCATAAACCTATAATTTACAATCGTAATCCCATTATTTCAGTAATCTCATTATTTCAACAAAGAAGCGATTTCGATTATATACTAAACATGCATTATAATTATACCATTGTAATTAATCCAAAATATATATACACCGATTCACATATTTCTAACATGAAAACAACTAAACCAATTCACATGACATTATAACAATAAGAAAATCATCCCTAAACAACTAAATCAACTAAATCGGTCCTAGTCCTGCAAAGTCTGAACATCTTCAAATGACTGAAAATCTTCACAATCTGCAAAATAAAAATAATATAATCAAAATAAGATTATTATTATATAAAGGCTCTAAAATAAGAAGGTAAAGAGTAGAACGAGTATATATATATATATATATATATATATATATATATATATATATATATATATATATATATATATATATGTCGTGTAAAAAGAATAATCAAATTAAATATATCAATAAATACAAATTAATTTATTAATATTTAGGACTTTATATATCTAACTTGAATACATGGAATGGAATATCATTTATTGTAAATTAGTTCAACAAATTTTGTACATAAAGTTTACCTTAAATTTAACACAGCCACGTCATATAGCCCAGAGGGATAAAGCAATATAGATCACTAACAATAATCCTGTCACAGACACCCTCAAGAACAACATTAGCTACATGTTATTGATAGGAACACTATTAGAAACTCAACCAACAGCATGTCAAACAATTACAAAATTTGAGAAGTTGTTACCAAATTGATCAAAAGAGCCCAGTATCCTTGTGAGCTTTCTACTATCTCTTAGCAATATAAGAAGTTTCTCTGCAACAACAATTAATGTAAAGTTCACAACCAATTGACAGGAAAAATTAGACACAAATAAAAGTTGAATATTAATTTCTATGACAAATAATACATGACAACTAGTTACTACTACTTACCCTTCAGCGTTTTCCTTCATCTTTGAGCTATGCTATATCTACACTTATTTTCCTACACTTGTATATTACACCGTATATTTTAACACAGATAGATACTTGTGCACAGAAATTAAGATAGAATAAATTAATAAAAAATGAATTGTATACCTTGTATGTAGAAAATTACGGTGTTGGTGTAAGCTAGGGGTGTATGTTTACTCAATCAATAAATATTGCAATAATGAGAAGGGGTTGTTGGACTAGAAATTTGAAGGTTTTGTTGGACTTAACCTGCATCGCCTCATTTCTATCCAAGTTGTATTGTGTCACAGAATATGAATCAAATAACTGTACCCCGAAGGATCCTGCCACAGAAGACTTCGGGGTACAATACTTGATTCATATTCTGTGGAACATAATCGGCAGGGGCACATTGTGTTCTATCCTTTACCAGTCCATCCACTGTTTGAAGCTCAACCTACAATAGAAAAACGTGATTATTACTAACTACATATAGAAAATCTTGAATCATGTTAATTTCCAGATACATTATATTGAAAAAAAAATTAGAATGTGAAAGCTAAAAGAGTTCAAAAGTTCCCTAGAAATGAATGTTCTCAACACGTTCCACATTGGAACTCGTAATAGTGGCTAATAAAACAAAAAGTCCTATGCTTTATGTCCAGAAAAGATCATGTAAAAAGCGATCAATCCTGGAGGCCCTTTAAATCAATTCATACTAAATTAAAAAGTGTATAAAACTATAGATAATACATCTATAGATGTAAATACTAACTTCACGGATCTAATGAAACTTTTATTCCAAAAACAAATTACTTGAGTTTTTTTTTCTGCATAAAAACCTAACAAACTTTGTCTTCAATACTCTAAATCACACTAATAAATATAATCCCTTGTAGGTCTCATTATCAATAACATCTTCTACTTACTTGATACATGTCTTCAATACTCTAAATCACTGATAAAAACCTAACAAACTTTGTCTTCAATACTCTAAATCACACTGATAAAACCTAAATCACTGATAAATTAAAAAAGCCCCAATAATATTAACTATAACCCTAAATAAAATTTTGTATTTTTGAAAGCAAACAATGAAAAGAAGGAAAATTTCCGGCACAAAACCCTAACCTGAACAGAGAAGAGACGGTTGAAGGGTGGCGATGGAGTGAGGAAGGCGGTGGCGGAGTCGGTTGAAGGCTGGAGAGGGAGTGAGGACGGCGGAGAGGGAGTGAGGACGGCGGAGCAACGAAAGGAAGAAGAAGGTTCGCGTGTTTTAATTAGATCTGAAACAAAACGCGTGTGTTTGTAAAATATATAATTTTTTAAATGGGCTACCAGAGCGCTTTTCAAAAGCGCTTTAATAACACCCCCTACCAGAGCGCTTTTATCTCAAAAGCGCTTTCGTAGCACCCACCCTATAAGAGCGCTTTTAAAAGCGCTTTCATAACCCCCCTACCAGAGCGCTTTTTAAAAGCGCTCTCATACCCCCCCTACCAGAGCGCTTTTTGAAAGCGCTCTCATAACCCCCCTACCAGAGCGCTTTTTTTGCATCATTTTCCCTTGTTTATTAATTTTGTTTTTAGCGAGCCCTACGAGAGCGCTTTTGCTAAAAGCGCTTTAGTAGCTGCGCTGCTACAGCTTAAATTTGGCGTAGTGAGAGGTGGGTGTTTATAGGAGAAATTACTCGGACCAATTGTAACTTTTATGATTTTAGCAAAAATTATTTGTTGTATTTGTCTTAAGGTTCAATTGACGTGTAATTTTTCTTCGGGGAGTTTTTTTTCCTTGTTCTTTTTATAAGTGTGGTTTAGAACTTGAATTCTCTTTTCAATATATCTTTACTTATAAAAAATAATGTCACATAAGAATATATTTAGTGTGACATAATTATATTTGATGTGACATAATTACAAGTTTTAACATGATCCAATGAATATTGACAAGATCATCGAATCAAAATTGACGACCAAACCCACTTAGAAGCCTTTTTGGCTTCAAGGCTTTGATTTTAAAAAGTCAATTGTATTGGCCCTTTTATTTATTTTCCTGTTATTTGAATTTCCTAAAGCCAAGTATGTCACTGATGACAAATTTGTAATTTCAACTTCCTTTGATTATAGCCATTGAGCCATTTAACTGTTTTCTGAAAAATCAGAATTATTATTTTTATTCTTATTTTGGTTAACTTTAACAACAACCCTAATTATTTCTTGGCTCATCATTATTAAGAGTGATAAACCAATCGTTAGTTGGTCTAGTGGTGATTGGCGCTGGACTTGGTAGGGAGAACCACACTTCGATATGCCAGAACTCGCCCCCAAACTGGACTAAACCGGTGGTATAAAGAAAAAAAAATGGTTTTCTTATGCCCACATCTTGCCCTAATTGTCTCCTTTTTTTGGAATCCTTGGGGATATTTAAAGCATGGGCAATACTAGTAAGTGCAAAGTGGGAGAGCATGTATGTAAGAAAAATTGAAATAGATAGAGAGCAAGAGGAAAATGAGAATTATAGTTTAACCAAAATAAAAGTTTACTATTAATTTCTTCCCCTCCTTGTTCTTCTACATTAGCTTCTCCTTGTAAATACCTCCACCTCACCAATAAATAAAAAATAAATACAAGAAAAAGGCTAAACAAAATTGTTCATGAACTCAGAAAATTACTTCTGAAAATTATGGAACTTAGTAGAACTATATATGTAGGACTTTTTTCTTCTTCTTCTTCTCCTTCTTCACACCAATTTATATATAATCTAATACACCACTGCATGATGAAGTTATGTCATATTTTGGATTATAATTAAATGAATGCAAAAGTAATAGAGACAACTAATTAATATGGGAACCAAAGGAAATTAATTAGGCTTGTCCTTTGCCATTCCAATCTGGTATGCCTAATGTGAACTCCAAGCTTGGGTTCTTACACTCTAAGTTAGATCCCGACAAATTGTTCTTCAGTTGATTCGAATCACAATCCTGCATGAGAAACAATCATTCGCGTAAATCAAATAACACGTATAAAATGATTTTGATTTGTATATATTGTTATCATAAAATATGTACTAGTTTGTACATGTATTCAATCATTTCATATTGTCACTAAGATTTCTAATGATTTTGGATTCTTTGCCGTCTGAGATTCCTCACACATATTCTGGATATCAGTGGTCATTGAGCTTTCGACTACGTGATCTTAATCGAATGACCACTGATGTCCAGAATGTGAGAGATCTTGAGTGCAAAAAATCTGAATTCATTCATAACTTGTTACACTTGCTAAATGATTAGGCAATAGATAAACATAACTAAATGCACATGAAAAACAACTTAACATTCACAATGCATAAAGATTAAAGTCATATATAAAAAAAGTTTATATTTATATTAACAAATAGATTAAACCTATTATTAATACCTGAATTTGATGCACTCCTGATACTGGTTGTGACTGGAAGATAGCTGGTCTGAAACCGTCTACATCGTTAGGACTAGTTTGTGGCCATGGTTCTCTACTACTGATCATAATTCAAGTAAGATGAAAAAGACACAACCAAGAAAAAAAAATTGGATCAGTTCAATTGTACATAGGTATACAAAAATAATGCATGAGTATGTATCTATACTTTGTAACAAACTATAGACTAGTTAGTAATCGTTATCACAAGTTCACAACAACTTCCTCTTCCTCTGTCAGTTCGGTTTGTAACAATGCAGAGACATCAGGAGTGAAGGAGTAAAAAGATGAGGACTCGCTCCTAGGGGTGTGCATGGTTGGTTATTTTCAAAAACCAAACCATAACCATTTTAAAACCATTTAAATGATTTGGATTTATAACCATAACCACATTTTAATTAAAACTGGTTATAAAACCGGTTATAAATTTGGTTATGATTATATAACCGGTTTTTTTTTAAAATCCAGTTTTGAAAATTATTTTTTCCGAAAATATTTTTTTTCAATTTTTTTTAATATTTTGAGAATTAAAATATTTGGATTTGGATAATAACCGGATTATAACCGAATCCAAAATAATTTAACCGGTTAATAACCATTTAATTATATCCGGATTATATGAATGGATAACCAAACCATTAATAACTAAACCGGTTAATAACCATTCAATTATATCCGGATATTTAAAAGTGGTTTAGGTTTGGTTATGGATTTGGACATCAAAACCGGATATTTTGCACACCCCTACTCGCTCCCTAATATAACAACTACCGTATTAATCGCTTATAAAGAAAAAATAAGTTCACAATGGCAAAAAAAAAAAAAACACAGTCATGAATGATATATTAATATGGTTAAGCAACTAGCATGCTAATCTACCAATTACACAGAAAAATAATTCCAAACTTACTAATATGAGCATTGCATGATATATGCCTCTACCACCACTAATGTTTACTTAGTAGATTGATAATTTGTTTTTGTCGCAAAGAGATATTTTTAGTTTACTTAAGGTAATGTTTTTCAATCATGACAAACAGTGCAAATCATAAGATTTATTATTTATATATTCTGAAATTACCGAATAAGTGAAAGACATGCCTCTCAAATTATAAAATATTATAGCTAATATAAAGGTAGAACTGGACATATATGAATATAGATTATTGCAGAGAATGTCAAGTGTCAACATCAAAACATTAGTTAACTATAAGCTAGATTTTAAAGACATGTATTATAGCAAAAGAGTGAGTAATATATTTCAAAAATGTAATTTTTTTTTATTGAAAAATATTATTAAGTTCACGATATTATCAGGGTTCGAACCTAGTATACAGGTTGTGTGTATGAGTTTTTAGTTGACCAGTAAAAAAAAGTGTATTAAAAATCAAAAATATTTCAAAATATAAATTGTTAATAACAATGTTACTTAGAGGAATACATGGTCAATATTATCAAGGACTTTAATTAATCATTTGGGTTTTATGTAATCCACATGTTCACAAATCAAGATTCTTATTTATATTAATAAAGGAGATATGATCAAATAAGCATTGGAATTAGTGATATATTATGTACTAGAGACAAACATACACATAAGTCAAAGGAGAACAGAAAGAAAACAAAGCAAATTATAAAGCTTTGTGTTGCTTTTCTTTTATCCTAACTAATTAACCTTTGATTATGTCTTGTATCATTCTTTTGTTGTATGAACTCATGAATTAAAGGCTTCATAAGATTACACAAAAGAAGGAAAAGAAAGAAGAAAATGGAACACACACAAGTTTAAAGTAAAAGCTGGCCACAAGAACCCTTTTTATTCTTCATAAAAAAGAGAGTGTTGTGGACGTGGGTTTGCATTGGTTTTTATAAGAGGTACCATGCAAAAGTTAAAGCAAATCAATCAAAAAAATTAAAATTAAATTAAATATATGAACTTAAAAATTTTATTGAAAATGCAACATTGGAAAATAGTGTTACCTTGAAGAATTACTCCAAAGAGTGGTTGTGGAAGAGTAATCCATATCTTGTTGTATTGGTCTATCATTCAAGCTTCTTTGATCTGAAAACTGACGAAGTCCACCATTGCTTCCAATTTGAGGTACATCATCTTCTCCAGATCCATCTGAAAGTCCTAATCCAAAAAGTTAATTTTTAATTAATTACTCAAAAATCAAATTAAGTAATATGCATGCACACATTTAAATTAAAATCTCAAAAGTGTTCATATATATTTACACTTTAATGATAGAGAGACCATAGAAAGAAGGGTATTTACGGTATAACATAACAAAAAAAGTAACAGTAGGAAAAAAAATCTCTTGTAAAGAATAAGGCAGTAAGTAAGTCACAAGTGATGACATTCTCTTAAAATAACGGCCATGCGATTTTAGCCGGTAAAGATGTTACGACGCTGTGAATTAATCAAAATTTATTCTTTATCACAAAAAAACAATGAATAAAAGTATCTGTTTTAGAATCTGATATGGTTTTGTTGCAGCCGTTTTTGCGATGATAGATTTTCTTTAAAACCTAATTGATTATATAAGATTATGAAGAAAATGAATTAAAAAATGGTTGAAGATTTAGCAATATGAATTACCTGAAGAAGCTGCTGGTTTATCAGTAGTCTTAACAGTTCGATACATCTGTTAAGAACAAATCAGAAAACAAATCAAAAAATTTACACTAATCAATCAAAATTAGTATAAGCATAGATAAAGAAAATTAAAAAAAAAAATAAAATAAAAAATATAGATCTCGTTTTGAATATGTCAAATTCTCTCTGGAATGTGGTTTGATTGTTGAAGAGATTGTTGCATTATTGGAAAATGATGACTTTTTTTTTATGTTGTTGTCAGTTTATGTTTCTCTCTCTTCTCTCTTTCTATGACTATAATCAGAGACTGTTTTGTGTCTGGTCTTCTCAGATGATAAAGTCTTCTTCTTAGCATACACATTCATTCATTCATTCACTCACTCACTGCTTTTCTTTCATTTTCATTGGTTACTGTGTCCAAATTTCATCCACCAAGATAGAGAGATAGAGAGAGAGATAGAAACTAAAAACAAACCTGCAAATGGCTTTTTACATGAGCTAATGTGAGATCCTTCACATCCATCAGTTCAAGTACTGACTTTGGCGTTGCTCCTAAATTTCACCATCTAAATTACATTAGTGAAATAAATAATAATAATAATAAAAGATTTTTAGATAATAACACCCACCTAATAGTGTTGATTTCGTTAAAATAAAATAAAAAGAGTAATAATTAATTTAAATATATATAAAAAAAGAAATTATTACTTTCATGGCCACCAAGAAGCTCAACGGCGTGAACGAATCTAGCATGGAGGGTACTTGTCCATCTCATTCTTGGTGCTCTCATGCTTCTTTTTGTTGGTAGCTTTGGTAGAAACCTTGATCTCATGGATGCTTCGGAGTTTCCGAGTCCGAGGCTACCGTAGTGCGAGTGATGATGATGATGGTGCAATGGGTATTGATGAGATTTGAAGGGTTCGTTGTTGTTAAACCTGGTGGCTACAGCGGCTCGGTAAGCGGCCGCTGAGCCACTGGAGTTTAAGAACGACATGGGATCTAAGGCTCCTGTAGTGATGTAGGGGGAAAGAGGAGATGATGAAGAAGGAGAAGGAGTTGGAGTTGAATTTGGCATGTGGTGATATAAACACATCTTTGGATCTTTTTCTCTGGAATGTTCCATGGCTGGTAAGAAAGGGAATGAACGGTTGTGATAGACCGGGATTCCTTTGATTGGTCTTAAACCTTCCGAGGAAGAGGAGGATGATACATCGAGCAAAGAGACACCGTAATTTATGTGATTCATTGAGGTAGAATTTGTTGTTGTACTCGTTGTAGTTGTCGAGTTGTGGTGATGTTGAAGATTAGGGAAATGAGATTGATGGGTTTGATAATAAGGGTTATGTGGTTGTTGTTGTTGATGTAGTTCTTGAACACCACCACCACTGAAATTTCTTCCAAGAGAAAGTTCAGTGTGAGCTTGAGCTTGAGTCTGAGTCTGAGTTTGAGCAAAAGTTCTTGATGAATTGCGAGGTTCATAATTGAGTAAATGAGTTGTGTCTATGTTGTTGGAAACCAAAGAAGAAGAAGTACTTGGTGGACTTATGTGAAGAGAAAGATCAGGTTGAGTTTGTGTTGATGTTGGATTTGTTGGTTCAATGAAAATCCCTTCCAAGGGCATCTTCTTTAGAAAAAAGGTATACTAAAAACTTGATATAAGGGTACAAAAATATATATCAAAGACAACAAGAGCTTTTTTTTTCTTCTTTCTCCTTTATTAAAATCAGATTAAACCAAAAAAAAAGTGCAATATTCCCAAACAAGATTGTTTAGTTCAAACTTCAAAGGCTTCAACACAATATTAAGGACTTTTTTGTGTGATTTAATTTTCTTCTTTTTTTAGGCTTTTCTTGGAAAGAATCTGGAAAGCTAGCTTACTCTCTAGCTCTTTTATCTATCTGAGAAGAAGCAGAAAACCTTGTGATATACTTTTGAATAAAATAAGATAAAAAATTTAGATGAAAAAAAAAAGAAACAAGATTGGAGAGAGAGAAAGTTAAGTTGAAAAAGAAGAATGAGTCAAGAGAAAGAAGAAGAAGAGAGCATGAAAGAAAGTGAGATGTGAGAGAGAGAAAGAGAAAGAGAGATAGAAGATAGGAGAAGACTAGTGTTGTTGTGTTTTTGCAGGATGGAATGGAAGGGAAGGAAAATAATAATTATTGTAAGAGGAAATGGTGAAATGGAAAAGAAAAATATTCCAGAAAGGCATGGAAAAGAAAACAGGTGGATTTGCGTTTTGTTTTCCTCGAGAGTATATCTTGGAAAATGACACTATAGTGAGACGTATGATAAACAAATATTTTTATTTTTTAAGTCTTTCAGGAATTTAAATTAATTTAATATTTACAAATCAGACCATTAGAAGATAAGAAGAAGGCTTTGAAGATTAATATACTACATTCTAAAGAATTAATAAAATATTAAATAGTACATGCATGATAGGATCTGAGCTAAACGCTCTCAAATTTAATATTATAATATTTTGGATGATTTTTTATATATTATATATTAGTATTAGAAAATGAATTAGATTTAAAAATACAATTACTTATGGATTTATTTTAAAATTAATATTAAGGAAAAATTATTTTAAAATTATTTTTAATGGTGGGTAATTTTCTTTTGGTTTGAGCTTTTTTCTCCTTTGTAATCTCTTGTAGAACTTTTGGTTTTTTTAATATATCTTGATTAAAAAAAAGTTTTAAGCCCAAATCAACTCAAAATTGTTTGAATTTTAAATTTTAAATATACATAATAGTATTTGGGAATAAATTAAAAAAGAAAGATTAAAATTGTAATTTAATCGAAATTTCATTAAATTTTAATATTTTTTATTTATTTAAATGATACATGTGATCATTTTTCAACTCTCTTCAAATAATTCAAACTCAATTTACTTTGAGATTAGAAGGCTCAGTTGTTATCCTTTTAATTTATACTACTTTTCTTTCTAAAAATATAACTTTCAAAGTAAATCATAAAAAATAAGAAAGTTGATTGTGGTGTTAAAATGGTTGACAATTTATTTAATTTTATAAATTCATCTTTTATGAGACAACATTAGTTAATGTTTGTAGAAAAATATTTATTACAAGAATAAAAATCTAACCTAACAAGTTATAAACTCCTGCATTCACTCGAAAAAGTTAATTCATATCTTGAATCATTTAATAGAAATCACATTATAAATAATGGAATACGGCAAAATAATTATTCTATTTTAAAATTAGAAAGGATCCAATAATAAGAGAAAAAAACTAAGAAAATATTTTATATTAAAGCAATAAAGTTGTTTCTTTTGTAATACTTTTAACTATTTATCATCTAATTTCTTTTATTTATTTTTAAAATAAATTTTAAGTGTAATATTTAAAAACATTGGTTTGATTTAGATCAAAGAATTATATTCTTAATAATTTTAAAAACTTAATTAACAGAAAGAACACTCTTTTTACAAATGCTATTTAAATTCCCATGTAAAAATAATATATATTTATTTAAAAAATTTATGAATACAATATATATTTTAGAGACTATAACTAATATAATTTTTTTAAAGTCTAATTATTAAAACTTAATTGTTAGTATAAATTGACACTAGAACTTGAATTTTGAATCTTCAATTTCTTTTTAATCTTTAACATAAAATGATTTTAAATTTTAGATCAAATAAATCTCAACTCATTTTCATTTATATTTCGTCACTGAAGTACTGTACTAGCATTAGAGAAAAACACAGAAATGCAGTGTTCATGTGCGATATATGCTCCCTTGCTTATGTGGGAAAGATCGGTTACTGGACAATGGACAACGCCTTTATGTTGTTACAATTTTTATATTCTCAGGTCGGAATGGATTTTTATAATGTTCTGTATGTACTACTGGCTATACTATACTATACAATACTCCATTGAATAATAATAATAATTAAGTTACATTATATTATATGAAAAAATACCATTGACTATAGTGAGAGTGAGAAAGACCACACTACAAAGGGTTTTTTGTCCGTTTCTTCTTTTGTATGCTTCTTCAAAACTAATGCTCCTTAATTAATGACATCCACATGCTGAACTATACATTTACATCATATGTCTCTTAGGTTTGTGATTTTATTGATTTACTCCCTTTGATATGTATATTTTGAACCAAAATCTTCTTATATTAATAAGTTTATTTTTAAATTACTAAAGATATTTATGTTAGATTGTAATTATTTGTTTCGAAGCAGCATGTTGCTTGATATAAGGTGTGTCGAAAAGTTTAGTTTATCGAATTGTATATAGTTGTCGAAGTGTCAAAACAGTTACTTTCACACAGTATTTCGACTAGGGTCTAAAATACGTATTTTGGACTTTTATGTTTTGGGATTTGGCTTAGGGATAAAGCAAACCTAAAACTATAAATAGAGGGAGTAATCTCTATTTTGTAACAAGTTGAGTATTCACAGAATTTGTAGTTGCAAGTGAATAAGAGATTTTTCACAGTTTATGGTCAGAGAGAAATTCTGTAGAAAATCATCATTTTCTTCCTTTTATTTTCGTAAAACCCTAGTTCTTTGCTTTCCAAATTTTCTTTCTTGTTTCCTTCATTGTTATTGTATAGTGATAAAGAATTACTTAAAGTTTGAGTTTAATTCCAACAATTTATTATTTTTGAATTACTTTATAAATAATACCAATAAGCTACTAATTGTCTTTTCTTAAAAGAAAATATTATTATATTAACTGTATATGTATGCTTATATGCAAACCTATCTCTCTTCCCGGTTTTTTAGGTCAAAACACTTTTCCATATATGCCCTTATGTGTGGAAGACAATGAACATTACAATAAATAACATTTTTTATGACGAAACTTTTACCACATACGATAAAAAACTGCGGGTACATGTGACCGGAGCGCCTTGTTTTATTTAAAAAATAATAATAAAAAATTAGTTACCTCAGGTTTAAATAAAACTGGCAAATATATAATTAGGGTTTGAGGTTTTATTCCCAACTCCTTTTATTTAATGTTTTATATGAAACCAAAAAGGTGCCTTTATTTTTTTCGATTTTATGACGGATCTGTTACCTCAGTTTTCTATAAAACCGAGATAAAAAATCCCTTTTTTTTTGCAACCAAAAAGGCGCCTTTATTTATTTTAGATTTTACAGGATGGTTTGTTACCTTGGTTTTTTAGGTTATCGAGATAAATACTCTTTATCTTTTTAATTCCTTAAATGTCTACCTAAATCAATTTTCGAGCCCTAACGATAGAATACTTCTTCTCCAAGGAGTCATAGCGAACGAAAAACTCTCTCACCGGTATGTTATTAGTGATCTTGTTGTTGTTGTAATCCATTATTGTTCTGCATTACTGTTATTCTTGTTGTTCTCCATTACGATTGTTCTTGTTGTTGTTGTTGTTGTTCTCCATTACTCTTGTTCTTGTTGTTGCTGTTGTTCTCCATTATTGTTGTTGTTGCATGTTGTTGTTGTTGAGAAGCATTACTGAGGGTTATTTTAGATTTAGATTTTCATTGAATAAAATTACAAAAAGGACATTTTTTGTTAACTATATTTAAATCCTTTGGCTGACAGAATGTTTGACCAAGTATAACCTGCTTCATCATCATCAAAATCGATGATGACTGACCTCTTCACCTTTTTTCTTCTTGATCTCCTCTTCCTGAGATCTCTCCTGGGTCTCAAAGGTTCTGTAGCATGATCTCTTTCAACGAATTAGACCTCTACATCCACATCAGCTTATGTTCTCTCAGCATTGGATGAAGCACTCTGTTTCTGTTTTTGTTCTTTCATGACTTGGACCTCGTCTTTGATTTCTTTGGATAAAGTTTCAGCAAAAGTAGTCATTTTGATTCTTCATTTTCTATGATTTCTCTGGATGAAGTTATTTGCTTTTATATTGAATCTTTGAAAGTCTAAAAGCCAAAAGATTCCATGCATGTCAAGTAATTAATTCCTTCTAACTATTGCTTCTTTAATTCTCCATGTTTTCTTATATTGGAAGTTGGAAAGATCTTCTGATATACTAGCTACCTTGAGCTGCTGAATAATTACATCTATTTGTCTTTTCAAATTTGTTTTTCACTTCTTTGATATTCCTTCCACTCCATCTTATGCATAGTTTGATGTAATAATGTGTACAATGTACGTTCCTATTGAATTGTGTCACTCATGTTATTCTTGTTCTTGTTAATTTTGTTCTTTTTGTTGTTATTCTCCATTTATGTCCATATTGTTGTGGTTCTCTATCCAGTTCTAAAAATAATGAAAATGCTGATGTTGGAAATCGAGCCCACGTGCAGTTAACTTTACCCCTCGTCGTTTCAATAACCGAGGTAATAAGGGGTAGCTTTTCATGATGACCTACGTTACCTTTCTTACTTAACCGACGTCGAATGCATTTTGCATTCAATGTTAGATGTGTTTTTCGTAGTAGTGGTACCTATATATCTATACCAGATTAGGTTTTTCGGATTTCAATTTGGATAAAACACTTTGCTCTTACGCGCCTTGTGTTTGTGAGTGTGTGTACAAATATATTTATATCGACTTAGGATTCACTCGACATCAATTGACCTCCTCATTCCATGCGTATAGATTAGAGAATGCTCTGAGGGGAACGGACGAGGTCAAGCAAGAATCGCAAGAGCTCCCTTGGCTCATGGCCTACTTAAACTAAGGGCCATATACTAGCTCAACATCAATGACTCACACTCCCTAAATGAGATATATCGATCTTGTGGCCGACTTATGCTAATGGCGTGATGTCATCCCAACATCAGTAACTCATCTATGGATCACAAGTAGTGATCTTGATAAGTTTGACATACAGGAAGCAACAGTGTTAAAGACCCTTATACTTGTTAGGCTCAAACAAAGGGATAGTAATTAGTGGGCATTATTATTGTTGTTACTCTCTAGTAGTTCCCCTTAAAATGAAGGTGGGTGATCTTGGTACTAAATCAAGCAGTAGCGTCCACTAAGATCAACGAGTTTCGCTCTGCTGGGAAGACCCGTAGCAAATACGCTAAAAGCTGTCATTAGGAGATTACAAGTTGGAAAATTAAGGTGGAGATACTATTACAAAATATACCTTTAGCAACAAAATATTACAACGTTCGCATAGTAAACTGTGGTAATACCTCATTTTTGGGCACGTTTTTTTTTTATATTTACCAAAAGACATTTCATTACTGTCATTATAAGTAACTGTGGTTAAATGTTCATGGAGTGACAGAGTTCGAATACCGATACCAACAATTTTCTATTTTTTTTGTTACAAAGAATGTTGTCCTTATAATATTATATATATAACAAAATTAAAATATCTATCACCACGGTTAGTAAAATAAACTGTTGTAAAAGACGTTATATTTCATCACAATTTTAATAATAAAATTGTGGTGAAATATTTTACCTTTATACAAGCGAATTTAACTCTCGCTTCTTGAGAGAATAGGCATCGTCTCTCTCAAAGAAAAACTCTAATATTATTTCTTCTTCTTCCATATTCCATATGCAGAATCGTCATTCTTCTTCTTCATACAAAAGGTAATCAAGTTCAACACTCTTTATTTATTATCTATCTGTAAGTTTAAGAGTGCACCTAATAGGGGTGAAATAGGTGCTATGGTCAATTTTTTGATTTTAGTGGTAAGTTACTTTATTTTTCTGGTTTGAAGGTGTTTATGAAAATGATTAAGTGCATGAAAAGATAAAGAACACAAGCAACACTAAAGTTCCTTACATAGCAAGCATTAGGTGTGAGACCAACTATTCCACAATAAAAACAAGTAGGAACAAACTTACTTTTATATCTAGGCACACAATATTTCTTATTAGGAAATCTCTTCTTAGGGTGACTATGAATTATTTGTGTGTGCTTCACTTTCTCTTTGTTGGATTGGTCACTTGCCTTAACAAAGATTGTTTTACTAGTACTTGTTTTATCAAATTTAAAATAACTAAGTTCACTTTTATCATTGGAGTATCTTTGTTGACTAAGGATAATGTCCCATCCACTTTGTCCTTTTTCATATCTTTCAAGAACTCTTTTAAATTGGACAATTTGAAAAGAATGTGACTCGCAATATTTGCATGTAAACTTCTGTTTTTCTTTTTCAAGAAATGTTTATTTTTCAACTTTAAAATCTTTTTCTACGGTGTTAATCTTTTCTTCAAGAGATAAAATTTGTTTCTTTTGTGTTGGCACGGTTTTATATAAAATTTTAAATTTATTAAGTAATTCACCACTAGTGGACTCATCCTCTTGATTGTTATCATAATGTTTGACTCTCGTCTTTAAGGAAGTGTCTTTTGAATCTTTTACTTGAATTTCATGCTTTTCAAGTCTTCCAAGTTTCTTCTCATATTCTTGAAGTTTTCCAAACAATGTTGTGGAAGTCATTTTGGATAGACTTTTCTTTCTCGGATATTGCTGTTACTTTTGGTTGTCATTCCCTGGATAAAGATCCAAGCACTTTAACATTAAGTTCATCGTTAGTAAGAGTCTTACCAAGTGCTTTCAAGTGATTTGTCAAATGAACAAATCTTTTCTGCAAGTCATGGATTGATTCTCGTGGCTTCATTCTAAATAATTTATATTCTTAACTCAACATCTTCAATCTAGATCTTTTAACTTCAATGGTATCTTCATGCGTTTCCACTAATGTATCCCCTATTTCCTTCGCTGTTATGCATGCCGAAATACGAAGGAATCCATCCATGCTATGTGCACCTTAAGAAGATTTATATCCTTTTTTTCATAAAGGACCTTTTTTTCATCCTCTTCTTCCCATTATGCTTCAGGCTTTATGGAGGCAAAACCATTAACAACATTTCTTGAAACGAAAGGACCTTCTACAATTGCTTTCCAAACTTCTTTTCCCAAAGACTCTAAATGCGCCTTCATGCGTATTTTCCAGAAATCAAAATATTCGCCACAAAACAACGGAGGCTTGTTATTTCTATAACCATCTATGAAATCCGGATTTGCAGAAGCCATTCAGGATCTTTTAGGAACAAGTTACCTATATCTTGTTCTGACGCCAATTTTAAGTTTAAGAGTGCACCTAAGAGGGGGTGAAATAGGTGTTATGGTCAATTTTTTATTTAAGTGGTAAGTTACTTTATTTTTCTGGATTGAAGGTGTTTATGAAAAGATAAAGAACACAAGGATGTATCTCGGTTGCCCTCACAACCCGAGAGTACTCTAGTCCCCTTTCAATATGAAAGAGATTTTACTATTGTTAGGACTCATACAAGACCAACACAATCACCAAGAACAATCATCTAGTGATCAACCAAGTTGAAATGAGAACAATCCTCTCAAACTCAACTCTCTTACTTCCAACAATCCTAGAAAGCAATGTATACAAACCAGTCAAGTAGAAAAAGAAAAAAAATCATTTCTTTTCCACTCTCTTGTTTCCAACAATACTGGACAACAAGGTATTACAACCAAATATAGAAATTATTTAAGTAAAGAAATTGATGAACATATATAAATCACTAGGATTGATCTTCTCTTTCAAACAAGCGATTTATAATGACATTTTTTAGTTATATAGTTTTGTGATTGACATAATTTTGCTAAAACATGGTTCTTAACTAATGTTGAACAAGATGTTAAACATCTTGTCCTACTATCATAACATGTTCAGTTGTTATATGTTTTGACAGATGTTCTGCCATATGTTTTGACATCCTACACCAGAACATCCTGGGATTACAAGCGTAAGAAATCAAGGAGTGTATAGGACAAACGCAGATTTGTTTTGGTTTTTAGAAAAAGAATCTTTTAGATTTCTTTTAGAAAACTAATATTTGATTTAATTTCTTCCTACTTTCTGTGAAGATCTTACAGCTGTTTTTAGAAAGGAGAAGACTGGATTTATTTCAAAGTCCAAGCCCATATGGCAAGTATTCACAAATAAAAACCATGTGTGTAAAATAAGGGTTGGTGTTTTGGGAGTCCTTTAAGTGTTTTGTGTGTTTTGTTCTTTGTGTCACTCATGTATCTTCTGATACATTGAGGTGTATGTGTGTTCTCACTCTTGAACCTTTTAAGCAAGATAGTTGAGTATTGTTCTTGATCAAATCTTTTAAGTAAGATCAAGTATTATTCTTAGTTGAAGTTGTGAAGCAAGACTAAGTATTGTTTATTTAATAGTGTAATCTTTCTATTTGGTTCCTCTGGTCACGGGATGTGTGGTTGTGTTTATCACTGCGGTGATTGGAAGTGGGATGTCGATTTCTCATATCTAGATGTTGATTTCTTGGAAGAAGTTAGATTGAGTAGGGATTAGGGTATAAGTTGTAAATTAGAACTGCTGAGGTTTTGAACTAGTACTACTAATAGTAGATTTCCTTTCTTGCTTGGATGCCCCCATATTAAGTGTTGTTACACTGAACTGGGTTAACAATTACTTGTGCTATTTATCATTCTATAGTTTATTTCTGTTTTGATATTTTTGATGTCAGTTAGCGGATGTTATAACATCTGTCTTGACATTGTTTGTTGTTAGGACATCTCTCTTGACATCTCTTGTGTAAGTTCCAGAATTTCAACATTAATAGTACTCAAGTGTTTATGAATGAATGAGAAACTTTTCTGAAATGGTTTGAAACAAAGTGCAAAAAATGTTTCAATGAAAGTTCAAATATGTAAAACACTTGTATGAAAGTTTGTGGACAGAGTGAGGTTAAATTGCAAATGAAAGAGGTGATTTTGAAATCTGAAAATGAGGGTATTTATAACCTTTTAACACCCTTATGAAAAAGTATAAATTCATGAATTAGTTCCATGGTTGAAGGATGAAACAATAGGTTCGTTTGATTTAGATTTGAACATGAAACACAGTCACTACTTCAGTGTAATCAATTACAGGAAAGGGTGTAATCGGTTACGCTGAAGTGTCACCTAAAAAAATTTGAAATTTTCGCGCTCGTAACTAGTTACGGGAAAAGCTGTAATCGGTTACGCCTC